>NC_044361.1:2329058-2471558 GCF_007364275.1 Archocentrus centrarchus
AATGACACTGTGCTCTGTGCTGTAACCTGATTATGTGATTTACACAGATAAGACAGGTGGATTACTTAAGAAGAAATGTTGCCTTGTCCACATTTAGCCTTTCCTGACCAGTAAAGAGTAGTCTTTTTTTTTTTTTTTTTTTTTAAAGAGATGCCAGTGGGAGCTGCCCAGTACAACCACAGTCCTCTGCTGCTGGCTACTCAGGTCCTCCAAGTGCAGCCTTGAGCTTTTTTTGTAAGTGCCTTGAACAAGGACACGTGTGCAATAATTGCTGAGGGAGAGCAGAGAGTTGCACATTTTCTTTCTCTGCTCAGATATTTGAAGCTGGTCAGGGAATCTGAACAAGCAGGCTACTAATCACATATTTTAGGGCTACTCAAATGTAAAAGGGCTTCGCTGAGTTCTTAATAGTTTAAAAGGCAGAAATTAATCCTTGTAGGGCTTTGGGGTACAGGGACACACACTCATGCTTCATCAACATCATTTCATCCACTACTGATACAAAAGAAGATTCTTACTTTTATCTGCAATACCCTGACAGTATGGCTCTGTTCTGGCATATGGAAAGTAATAGTAAGAGTAGCGCTAAGACCCCTGCACAGAACAGATCAGGCATCGACAACTGTATGAGAAATAAAGGAGGGTGGAAGTGGGTTGCAAAGTGGGTTGCAGGCACAAAGCTGGGATTACAGCTGAGCTTTGCTTTGCGGCCTGTGTGAACTCACTCTATGTTTGATTTAAATGTTGGACTGGTGGGGTGTAAGTTTTCAGTTTTGTGCAGAAAAAAAACAACAACAGTACAAACACATGTAAGCAGAATATCTATGTAGCCTCAATAATTAAAATAAATGTTTCTGACCAGATGTTTAGGCTGCCGTAAAACTAACTCTACAGCTATCCTTCCATCCTTTCACTTTCTACTGATTATCTGGTCCAGGTTTTGGGGCAGCAGTCTAATGTCATGGATTTCCTAGTATGGTCCCCCAAGACAAAATGGTTCTGGGACTAGGATTCAAAAGACCAGCATGATGATGAAATCAAGGAATCCAGGAATTTCAGTCATGCTACAGAGAATCCATGCAGCCAGGCCTCGCAAAGTCACTAATTGTGATACTTCGTGGTTTGGCCGTAGCTTATAAAGGTATGGCTGGACAAGACAGCACACGTTGCCACCCTGCTGAAGGATGTGCAGGAGGAGCTGCAGGTGGGGGTCCCATCAGGTCCACAGTTTGGAGTAATATTTCTTGGACTGGACCGTAGTCAAAGGTGAACCCTTGGAGGTCCAGAACTCGTCCACCCATGCTGCCTTCAAGGACTGCACAGCTAAGTAAGTAAAAATAGAATATCCTTTTCCAGAATATTAAGAAACAAATAAATTAATAAAAAATTCTTAACCCACCCAACTAAATGCGTTAGGGATAACAATATTGATGAAGGCTAGTGTGGAAGTTCCTACACTGATGACAAGCAGAGTAACTATACTATATCAGGAAGCACAGTTCCCCATCATTATCTCTCATCTCTTGGCAAACTTGGGCCATATCTATCAAGTCCGCAGCAGCTCTATACCATCAACACTTGTCTCTACCCTTCTCCCCTTCCACTCCCGCCTCTTTCAAAGCTCTTCTTTTTTGAGCCCAAGAGAGGAGACACGGCCATAAATCTCAGAGTAGCTAATGAACTGCATTTAACAATAAAATGCACTGGAAATGGAACATTTCATTTACAAGAAGATCAATGGCAGTGACAAACACCCTTCTTGGAGCGACTAGTTAGCGGGATGATGTTCCACAGGCAATCCAATCAATCACTGCACACCGACACTGAGATCAATCAAAAGAGGAAAAAGAGGAAGGAGGGAAAAAGACTTGAAGCTTCTCTCTTTATAGTGTATTCATGGCCTTTATTTAAATAAGACCACTAATCACTTATGTAAACGTCCACCTTGTTGTTCCCTTATTTCTTTCACGCTATAGATATTCTTGCCATCTCTTTTTTGTTTCTCCCTCTTACACTCATGAGGAAGGCAGTTGAGAGGCAGGAGGAGAGTGAGTGATAACCATCCGGGGAGTCAAGTGCTCCATCAGCGCCATCCCCATCTGCGACCCGACAAGTTCATAATGCCAGGCATCTGCTTTCATTTATAAAGGCCTCACTTAGCCCTCACACACACACACTTACAGTCTCTCCAGCTCTTTGCTACGCCCTCGCCTCCTCCTCTTGCTTTCTCTCTCGTCACTCTTTTTCTCCCCATCCGGCTGGCTGAGAGGGAGAGCGCTCTTGTCCTCTTCCTCACCTAATCCTCCTCATCTCCTCCTCTTCTTCTGCTCAAGACCTCTCAGGCCCCTTGCTCCCCCATTTATCCTCCACAGTTGTATCCATTGCTTTCCCTCCAGTTCTCCAGACCCCACAAATTCTGCTAATTTTCATTTCATTTTAAGTGTAAAGGTCCACATAATGTTTGCATAAACAACCAAAAAGTTACAGCATGCAAAGCACAACTTTGAATTTATTTAATATAAACTCTGTTAAATGTAGAAACAATAATTTTAAGAACACTGTTTTTTAATTTTGGCATTTGCCTTATGGTGATGTAAAATTAGCAAAAGCTGCGAGCTTTAATAAGGAAACAGATCTGCAGCAGCTTTCACAGAAACACACGTGCAATAATTATTTTGAGCTTTTAAATGTTGAAGCATTTAAACACTGAAGTGATCTGCTGAAAATATTCTGCAGCACTCTTCACAATTAATTAATCACTCCAGTCTCCATCCTGGAATGTAAAAGTTTGGCCAAAGAGACGTCTGCAGCCATTAGGTGGTGCACTTCCCTCACTGTTAATAGCAGGGACCTCGAGAGAAGGCAAAAATGAAGCAGAGAGAGAGAGAGAGAGAGAAGAAAACTTGCTTTGCCCATTATGAAGTAAATTTTCTGAAATGGGTTTTTATCATGAAAAATAAAATGCAACATCTGTTGTAAATATATTTGGATACATTAGTATGTCCTCTGAGGGCCACATGGAAATCACTGGCAGTCTGTGTGTATGCGTGTGCACGTATGAACACACACAAACACGCACACACGTTTTTTTGTGTTTGCGTGTGTGCGTGCCTGCATCACTGATGTGCTAAAGTGGCCCCACACACTTTTAAGCAAAAGGCAGAACAGAGCTCTGGACTGAGCAGTGGACTTCTCTTTGCCAGAAGGCTTTTTGTTAAATACCTCATGAAGTACCTTTGATGGAGTACTTCAGCATTAAACTTCTGTCTGGAGCAGTGAGAAAGGACAAATGCAGTAATAATGCAGAAAGATGTAAACAAAGTAGAATCTGGCTTATTATAGTAATTACATTTTCACAAACAATATAAAACACAACGGCTCAATGCTTTTAAAAAGAAAACTGTCCTAGAAAGATCCTTCAAGCAACTATGTAATGTGTAATGGACCAACTATTACTAATAATAAATGAATAATTATGCTTAAATAAATACAAACAGCATGTTTAAACTTGTGAAATGCTCCAAAATGGACACAGCTATATCAACAGGGCATCAGATGATCTCATGAACTGCCAGCAAACCTGGCTACACACCAGTGGAATATTAACATTAATTGTTGGCTGATCCAGTCACTAAAAGAAATTATTAATCAATTTTTTAAAAATGAAAAACAGTATGTTTTGGGGTGTGATGCACTATCAAGTTGAGCAGTCAAAAAACTAAGAAGTAGAAGGTTACCCAGAGGGTGCAATTCTCCACCAAGACCCACGCCACACCTGGATTTACTCCAAACCTTTATGGGATCTTGGCCTATTCTCCACCTACCCCCTAAATTACCGGGAAATATTTCTGTAGTCTGGTTGAGAGAGAGCAACAGCAATGAAATGAATCCATCCATTAATCTTCTTCTGATGAACCTCATCCAGGGACCAGCCGAGCTCTCCAGTATGTCCTGGGTCTGCCTCGGGCCTCCTCCCAGTAGCACATGCCCAGAACACCTTAACCAGGAGGCGCCCAGGTTATCTGAATGGTTTATTATCTGGTCCAGGTTTTACAGTTATCAGATTTGGCACTGACATCCTGTTATTGGTTCCTGTTTAGAGCTTCACTTTGATCGGGTGATTGGTATTCACACTGCAAGGACAAAAGCACTGGGCTGGAAACCTGTGCCGGGAAGCTCCCAGCAAACAGTTTCTGTGCTGATGTTACTGCCAGAGAAGGTCTGGAGCTCTGCAGTTCCTGCACTACGCGCCTCAGCACTCGGTGACCCCGCTCTGTAACTTCTCGTGGTCTGCCACTTCATGGCTGAGCTGCTCTGGTTCCTCACCGCTTCTGCTTTGCAGTGCTCACAGTTACAGTTGGAGCATCTTGGAGGGAAGAAAGTTCAGAAACCAATTTTTTGCAGCGGCATCCTCGCAGCATCCTGTTACAGTATCACGCTCTAATTGTTGTTGTTCAGTGAGAACAACCCATTCTCTCATGTTTGAATAGGGAGACTGTATGGGTAGGTGCTTGATTTTACCCATCTGAGACAACAGAACTGAAAAGACCTAAATTCAAAGATTAGGAGGTGTGGTCCAAAACTTTTGTCATGTAGTGCATCTGAGCTGGATTTGGGGCTCAGACTACTTCGTCCATTTTGTTTTCCCATTCTTCTTAACCCCACTGCATCAGCGTGGTACTGCACATGCTTCTCATTTTACTTTTTCAATAACTGTTTACACTTAAACATTTATTGTTATTGAAGCCAGTCGTATCCGTACTTTGCCTGATAGCTCAGCATTAATGGATTTGTTGGCTGTCACAAGTTAACTCTGTATTTTTGGGGAAGGTGGGAAAGATGTCAATATATTCCATGGAAAAGTGATGGTTGACATGAGCGGCTGTTTGTTACTGCTGATGCTTCTATAAATATCACAATCTTTATGTCTTCATATGAAGAAAAAAAAAATCAACAATGTTTAAGCTGTTTAAGCTATTGTAAGTTTATTTTTTTAGTCAATTAAAAAGTTGCAAAGGCTCTGATTGAAAAAAGGAAAACTCCAAACCTTTCCAGTCGCTCACTCGTTTCCTGCATACAGCTCTACATTCACTGAGTGTTTATGCAGTTATATTTTTGCTCAGCACTGGTGCTAATGCAATTAGCCAATGTTTGTCGTACTGCGACAATGAATATTTAACAGATTATTTACCTGGGTGAGGTGGTGTTTTTTATTTTAGCTGATTGTGGTAATAATGGTGCTAGCTAACATAAAGCATTAGTTAGCTGGTTCATCTGGTAAAAAAACCCATCAGAGTTTACAGCCTCGCGTCTTCTTGGTGTCAGAATGCAAAACATACTCTGCTAATTACAGACATCTTAATGAAACACCATATGCCAGTACAAAATAATTTATACATTTCTGATCAGTTACTCCTACTGAAAATATAACTATAATTACCACCTTGAGCATGCCAGTCAAATTAGATATAATATAAGCTTTGCGCACATCTTCAAACATGCAGCACAGTTTTGAAGTGGAGACCCAAGAAAAGTGTTTGGTCATTAAATATGAAGTCAGTCAAATCTGAGGAAACTTCCCACCTTCAAAAAGTGTGGTTTGGGGAAACCTTCCAGGGTCCAATCACCATGTGGGATAAGTGGTTGGTCCAATCAACTTATAAAGATCCGAAAGAATTTTGGTACCCGGATTCCCTCCTAGCCAGAATGCACTGGAGGTGTCCCATTGCTTGTTTCTGTTACTCGACATCAGATATTATGACGGTGAAGTTTTGCTGTTGTAACTATAACGCATCCCATCACATGTTTGTTAGTTACAGAAACAATCCCGCTTTAGTTCCATTTTTAGCAGAACTTTTTTTCAGCCCTGAAGATTTCATGCGGCCCTCCTAAATTAATAAGAACTTGAGAAATTATGAGGACTCAAAAATGCTGGAAAAAAAAAAAAAGGGGCGAATTAAAAAGCACCAAATTTTGACCCAGCTCTCTGCACCCTGAAACTCTACACCTGTAATTCACTGTTGCACAAATGCAGCTGATCCTGAAAAGGTCAGGTGACCTTTCATGGGCTTGGCCCTGTTACCAATTTAAAACTTAGTGGCTCTGCGTAGGATGAGGTTGCAAACTGTGAGCACTTCAATCAAGAACGGTGCACCGGCACAAGTTTGAAAACTGTAAAACTCCGGCTGTATGCGTCACTGCAACCGATCCCATATACATCCCTAGTTGCAGCATCATCTAAAAACTTATCAGTGCTTCCGTGTCGTTCACTGACTCCGCTGCAGCCATTTACTGAGGCTTACATGTCCTTGTGACAGTGGTGTTGACAGTTGACAGCTCCCTCCCTCCGTGCTACCGTCTCCCCCCAGCTGGCTGGCTCTAACGCTAATGGTCGCCCTCAGTAGGAGCTGACGGGTCGCGGGTGCCTTTGCCGTCATCATTAAGCACCATTGGTTTAATGAACGCAGCGTTTAGGAGTGCTTGGACCTTCACGCTCCACTGCCTCATTAAGTGGGAAGCAAACTAATATGGGGAGCAACCTAGAGCTCACCTCTAGAGATGAGAGAGAGGAACACACAGATGCATAGTGACTCTGTGTCTGGAGGAGGCCTTTGGTGCAAAATTCTTGAACCAAGGTGAAAGAGATAAGAGCAGTGCACTGAACATGTAGCAGGCCACATGCAGCTGCAGCTTGACCAGCAGTGACAATTGTTGTAGCCACACTGACAGAAAATCCAGGACCCTTAGCTAAAAAAACTGTTTCAGTTTCTCAGCTGAGCAGATTTGCTGCATTTCTTCATTTCATATCACTGAAGACAGAGAGTCGAGAGCAACAGCACTGAGCAAAGAGCCTTACATTATAAACCATGTGGATGAAACATGCACAAAAATAAATGTGCACAATTCACCACAAGGCAGTAAATGTAACAGTTAATGCACTCCAATGCTGTACTGCGGCTCCTCTTTTAGTTACAACATACCGAGTGGTTCACACTCACAAATGATATAAATACAATTTAAAAAGCCAGCTGAGACCACATGTCGAATACAAAGGGCAGCAACAGCCACGCCGACATTATCTACTGGTTTGAAACCTCAAGTATTTTTGTCATCACCATCACAGCATTTTATAAACGGCCTCGCGAGTGAGACGTGGACTCGAGGTACACATTACTCACATAAGGCAGGTCCACATATTCCACAAAATTAAAATCACATTGTATTTGGTAAGACTTGAAACTAGTGACTGAGACTGTGAATGCATCAGGCAAGCATGCATCAAGGGAGCCAAAGGCTTTCATCGGGCTTTACAAACAGACCTCATTTTGCAACCAGAGGAGTCGCCCCCTGTTGGTCATTAGAAAGAATGCAGGTTAAATCCTAGAATGCTAACGTGCAGTTTTGTAACATTATCGCTAACATCAGGCATATTTTAACCTACTTTATATATGTGATAAAACGTACTTTGTATCAAAATATATTGAAGTACATATATTGAACAATACTTGGCAAACTGAAATATTCTTCTTTTATTTCCCCCTATATAATATAATACGAAAAAAAAGGTATCATGTGGCTGAAAATCATCACGTTAGTTTTCTCGGGTTAAAGCAGGAAGTTATGTCCATCTTTTAGGATTAGAGCAGCATCTTCATTGTTAAATCAATAATTAAAGTACAAAATTGGACCTTCTTTTTCATCTAAATTCAGTGCATCTCTTAAAATAGAAATAACTCATTTTCAGCATGGCTTTCACTCTTACACTGAGTGGTTACTCACCTGATGCAGCTGATAGAAGAAAAATATCAAGTTTTTCACTGGATTTGCTTTTGCTTTGGGTTCCATTGGCACGTTCAGTATCGGTCCATCACGCTCGTTTAATTGTGGTCATTAAATCGTGATCGAGATTAAATTTGATTAATTGTGCAGCCCTAAATTAAAGCCAGCAGTAAATTTTCATGTTAAAAAAATGGCATGTAGTGACCCTGCGATCTCTCTTTCTGTTCACAGACTGCAGCTGCTTGTGTTTAATAGACTGGAGCAGTACCAGCCCAGCTTTCAACGCTAACCCTGCTAGCGTGCTACGGCAGCACATTGTTCTACGTGTACTGACATAAATAAGTGCAGGGCTTCTAGGCTGCATCAAATAAATGAAATTATTACAACCCTAACAAGCAGCTGGTTTTCTAGCGATAAGTTCAGACTTTTCAAGTCCATCCTAATCTAACACTCATGCCTGTTCTCACTTTATAGCCAGGATGCAGAGCAGAAATGATTACACAGCATGCAAATGTACTGTATTAAGAACCTATCTTTTACCCTGCAATTAGGTTGGCATTACTAGTGTATCATGAAATTAATTTGTTTAAGGTGTTGTGTTCTAAAACCTGTGAACCATTCAAAAAGTACATTTTTACCTGGCCAATAAAGGGGACCTATTTTAGGCTAAGGAGGTTAATCTATATCTGAATGGCACTACACTGAATAAACTGTTTCTTTTTTGAAATATAAAAACATATACCTGAAAGTAGCAGCCTACATGCGACATTCAAGATCCATACACAGCACCCTGGTTTCAGTCATGACCCAGTTTCAGTCTCAGGTCTTTAGGTTTTTACAGGAGCTGTGAATGAGGAAGACTTCTCAACCTGCCGCCCACACCTGCAGATGGCTGTGCCAAAATCTGCCCACACCTTGCTGCCATTTTGTCCATCCATCACATCCCCTCCTGCCCCCCCCCCACCCTACTGCCTCCTCTTCTTCCCTCATCTCCGGTTCCCAAGGGTGGGCCTGGGTGGAAATAATTCCCTGTGTGCACAGGAACAATTAAGGGCTCGGCTCAGGGCGTTATGGTCAGAGGAGCAGCTGCTTTTTGCTATTCTTGGGTCCATAACTGTCTGAAATGACAACACATGGGGGGGGGGGGGGTAGAAATGCATCATGCACCCCTCCTAATTCTACATAAGAACCATAATTCTTTTCTGCCTACTCAGCATATATCACGCACAACTATAAACACATAACACCACGGAGTATTTGATGTCTCTGTGACAGATTGGAGTTTGCTGGCAGGCCATAAACATTTCTTGCAGGCAGATGCTGAAGAGGCCAAATAATTAGGATGGTTCAGTTAACCTGAGTGGGTGGCGCTGAGGAGCCATAATTTTTCAAAACAACTGAAGTCCAGAGGAGGCGGCAACAGGTTAAAAATAAGGCCAAACTGTGCCTGGAGCTAAAAGTGAAAGTAAAGAAGCTTTAAATATTTCCAACAAACTAAATATGCACTCACAAAAGCCAACACTCTTTTTAAAGCTGTGTGCTTATCAGTTAAAATCTATACTGTTTTACTGAACAGTACCTCTGAGCTTTAGTCATATAACCCTCAAGATATATCAGTATTCTAGTGGCTTCGGTGATTTCCTGCCTTTGTTATTTCAGGTTAGTTAGAAAAGTCAGTCAGTCAGTCAGTCAGAATACTTTATTGATCCCAAAGGGAAATTACTACTGTTACAGCTGCAACCGTTTCATTTAAACGAGTAAACCTAAAACACAATAACATACACTAAAGGCATAAAAGTATAAAGACTAAAGAGATATTTTGACTATATACACATCTAAATCTATACACATATGAAAATTGTGAGTGCAAAAATTTTTAAATAGGTGTCATTATATATATATGCACAGTCCTTTTTTGTACAATGTATATAGTGTATGTACAATGTATATGTACAATGTATAAGATCAGTAAGTACAGCATACAATATATGATGCTTTTATCTGAAAGAAAAAAATCTATTTAAATAAGTTTATGACTGAAGTAGAGGTCTGCGAACACGCATCCATGGATCAGAAAGACAAGTCCACAAACTAACCCTGTGGCAGGGTATTTGACCCTGCTGAAAGGTCACTGGCACCAAGCAGTGAACACTGTCTGCAACAGTGTTTGGGTAAAATAAACATAATGTCCACGTGAATGCTGGGAGCCAGCAGGTCATTGCCCAGAGAGTCACACGGCCTCTGCATGCTGAACGTCTTCCTACAGTGCACCATGGTGCTAACTTCTTTCCAGGTAAGTCCCGGTTGTAATGTGCCAGTCATAGCCATGATGAAAGGTGTGCTACAAGTGGAAAAGGACAACAGGGAAAATATCCCTAACTTATTGGAAGTTCATGTGTGAAAACGGCTTTTGATTTGCACCTCTTCACAATCCATGTTCAAGGGCAGCCAGTCAGCGAATGAAACCATGAACACAAAAATGGCTGAAGCTTGTGGAAAGCACCAAATGCAGAGCAAAATGAATGAGCCAGTGGGATAGAGTTTAGTTTTAACCGAGCACCCCTTCCCCCCCACCCCACAGTGCTTCATCTTCCTGACACACCACTAACTACACAACATGGGTTCAAGTATTGGGCCACAACTTTTAATCTTTGAATTCAGGTGTTTTCCACCCCATCACCACTGTAAGCGGTGTCACCAAGTGCTGAGGTGCACAGTGGGTAAAAATCACCAACTTCCTGCTGACTCAACATTGGTAGAGATCCAGACTTCCTCTGGCATTAACATCAGCACAGAAACTGTGTGCTGGGAGCTTCCCGGCTGGGGCTTCTGTGGCCGAGCGGCTCCTGTAGCTGGCTCGGTACTTTTGTCTATAACATGTATCACTTTTCCCACCACTGGTGTCAGATGATGCTGAGGACTTAAGCCAGAAACAACAGCGACCCTATCTAGAAAAAAGGTGTGCCTTTTTTTTCTAAAAGGTACTACAGCAGCTTTTCTGTGGGACCGCATGGACCAGCTTTCACTGTCCACAAGCAGTCAATGAGATGTGGGTACCCACAGCTTTGTCACTAGTTCACAGTTACTCTTCACTGGAACACTTTTGGTAGGTGCTATCCCCACTGCATACTAAGAACGTCCCACAATACCTGCCATTTTGGAGATGCCCCACTCATCTAACCATCATAATTGGACTTTTCAAAGTCATTTCAGATCCTGGCGATTGCTGATTTTTCCTGCTTCCAGCCAATCACCTCAAGAACTGAATGTTCACTTGCAGCCTAATATATCCCACTTTTTGACAGCTGCAACTCTAATTATATAATGAATGTTATTAACTTGATCCATCAGTGGTTTTAACGTTTCTAATCGTGTATATTTTGAGTGTTACCCCAATAGCACGGTACAGCCTCATTAAAGTTTGAGTTGAAAATTGCGACTAAAATAAAACTACATTTTACTACCCAGTGCTGGAGCGGATCCTGGTCCAGACATCTTCAGCCGCTAGCTGAGGGCGTAAGTTAGCATAAAAAGCTCGCTGACCCTGTGACAGCAACATTTTAAAAGCCATGCTTTTTAAACTTTACCCGCTGAGGTTTAACTTAACTACAATTACAGTTTGTTTTTGCACAAAACTGCTGAGGTGTGGGGATCGTCTTTGCCAGCGTGTAGACTACACGTCTTTGGATGACAGAGTGAGAGGATGATGGAGCAAGAAAGAGAGAGTTGTGAAAAAGAGAAGTGAATGAGTGGGAAGTGCGGAGAGAAAAAATAGCTTGGTCTTCGGCTGTGTCATCTGAAGTGTTGATAAGTGATACTGAGGGAGGTGTGAATGGTGTTAACAGGGTGCCCGCGAGAGGCTAATTGCTTAAATAGAGAGTCTAGTCATTATGGGGACCCTCAGAGTGATTAGAGAAAACAGTGAAATTATAAAATACAACAAGTGATTCTGGAAAGCCCGTTCCACTCTCCCCCAAACATTTCACGGCTCTGCTTCAATGTCCCTGACAAAAAGACAAGAAAGAGCTACGAGGTAAAAAAAAAAAAAGCTACCTGGAAAATATATATATATATATAAATATATATATATATATATATATATATATATATATATGACTTCTTATACTTCAATGCTTTAACCCTAATAAATACATAAGCTCACCCTTTGTTATCTGTGAGGAAATTTTCAACCTGTGTGGAAAATAATTTACGGATGGAACGTGATTCGTGTTTCGCTTTAGAAACAGGTGTATTGATGGTTTGTCTTTTGGATGTCATGCTGTTTTAGATGCAATAATAAAATGATTTATTCATTTCTGCATGTCAAGGCAAGAGGTTTGGAGCCAAAAGGAGGCATCAAAGAAACCGTGATGCAGTCTCAAGCACCTCAGCAGTGCTTCTCCAATAAACAGGAAACAACAGCCACAACAAGAGCTTCTTATTCTTATAGCTCATTACTATAACCATTATTGTAACTCCATACTTCTACCCCATTTACTCTCATTGCTTGTCTATGATTACCTTTCCCTGTCCCAGTGATGGCCTCTATCACTGTATCTCCTTTAATCCACTCATTACTTTTCCTGATGGAGGTCATGCAGCTCGAGGAATTACATCTTTATTAGGAGTTGCCCACAGAAAAATTGGATTCTTGTCTTGGACCGTTTTGGCAAAGGAAAAACAGACAACCGGAATTCCCTGTAACGCTACAGATGTCCTATTGATTGGCTCGCTGTCAGGAGCAAGAGTTAGGTTTTCAAAATGCACAGGCTATCACCGAGGCATTAAGGTTGCTTCTGGATAAACGGGGGAGATTTATGGGCCAAACTGCAGAGCAGCTTTCTGAATAGTAAATCACAACTAACAGGATGCTATAAAGCACTTGAGGACTACCTATTGAATTGTGAAGGTCTGAAAACCCTACATTACCAGTATGATTTTGAATAATGTATTAAAGATTTATCAGATGCAGCATAACCATGCAGCTACGACTCACTGCCCCACCCCACCCCAACAGAAACACATCACAGCAGACCAATTTAAAACATGTGAGAAAGCAGCAGCCCGGCCCACAAAGGGTTAACCCCCAATACTCATTGTTCAGACTCAGTAGGGCGTGGCCTCGTTCAGCTACCTGAAATGCCCCCAACACACCCCAGAACCACTCGTAGCCAAAGTCCCCATGATAGGCAAGTCACTGTATTCATTAATTATCAACTCCATTTTTCACTGCAAAACTGTAAACAAGACGGGGGAATGGGGAGCAAGACAGTGATTAGCAAGCTAAAGGAGGCTGAGGGACTGAACAGGGGAGGAAACTGCAGGCAAAAGAAAGGGGAAGAAGGTGAGTGAGAATACTTTGAGGCACAAGGGAAGATCAAACACGGAGGACGCAGAAAGGAAAGTGTTACATTTTCTGCAACGTTTCTAATTTTTTTCCAAGCAAGGGATGTTCCCAGTGCCTGTTCCCCTCCTAATTATTCCAATTATCATGGCACACTATGAAAACGTGATTAATAACACAGAGGATATTGTTGTGGCAATTAGCCATATGGTGGTGGGACTCTGCTCTGTCACGATTTTGCCATTAGCATCTACTTATGTTTGTCAGAGGCGTGCAGCCATGACAAGCTCAAGTTCTGCTCACCTTGCACTCCCCACTGAGTGGCACACACGGGGGGTGGAGGTGGGGGGGAGCTGGGTATTCCTCCTGGCTTCTCGCCTGAGTGAATTTTTTATGTGGCATCCGGTCGGACTGGGGACAAAATGTCAACCGGCGTCTGGGACGGCCCATCAAACTCTGGTGCTCCTGGGAAACGGAAGACAAGAGGGGGGGGGCACAACAGGAGAAGAATTATTTGTTGAAATACACACACACAAAGTACTGATGCATACATATACAGTAAGCTCTTACAGGCTGGTCTTCCTGTTCAGTTTTGCCAAACAGAAAAGCAAGTGTGCACACAGCAGAGCCCCTAATCACAGTGAACTGTGTTCACATAAAGCACTGATGCCTATTTGCGGTGTTCTCCGGCTGCACACAGAGAAATATTATGGGAATTTAAGGCAGAGGCTTCGGAGACCCACTCGTGTGTGCAGTCTTTCAAAAAGCTAACAGTACGTAGGAGATTAAACTATGCATAAGTCAAATGTAGGGGAGCGCACGACTAGTGCATCGCTGTCCTTGTTAACTGGCATCAAAAATACTAGTAGGTTAAAGTACGTATTCTATTTTTAATGATGTAAAATACTAGTTAACTGTATTCACCACTAGCCAGGGCTGCAGCCTCCACAGACATCAGCACCTCATCTCTCTCTATGGCAGGAAGTTGTAAACAGGCAAGGTAGAAAGTAAGGCAGCTGACAGGCCGTCAGTAGTTTGATCTAGGAAATAAATGGGTGTATGTGTCAGAGCAAACTGGCGTGTAACCATTCCACAGACAGTTTAAAAGATGGATGTAGCTTCTGGGGCTGAAAAATGAAGCCAGTGAGAAGCGCCTTAAATCTGCACTCTTTTTATTGGCCACCAGTGGGTAATACCTGTGGCTGCAACAAGACTTCCAGTCCTATAGAAGTCTATCAGAAAACTCCTCTCTGACTCGGGGGTGGGTGTGGCTCAGGAGGTAGAGCAGGTCATCTGCTCATCAGTGGTTCGATTCCTGGCTGCTCCAGTCTGCGTGCCAAAGTGTCCTTTGGGCAAGATCCTGAACCCTGAGTGGTTCCTGATGCGTTCATCGGAGTGTGACTGTGTGCGAATGTTAGATAGAAAGCATGTGGATGGAACACAAAGAGCTTGTATGAATGTGTGAACCCGTCCATTGACCCATTACTTGATCTCTGTAAACATTTCCTGATGATTTTATGGACTCAGTCGCTCATTTAAGCTTCAAACATTTTCTAAACTTTGGACATGCCGCATGAGTTATAAAGAAAGGAGGAATATCTGGGGTAGCATCAGAATAGCTGCATCCACTCATGTCCACGGGACACTGAGGAAGGCTGCTTGTGCTAGCACTGCTAACATTAGCAACACTGGGCAAACTAATCCAGAATTGCATGTATGCAATGTTAGGAAAAGCACAGAGCAGCATTTAAATTGTGATTGGGTTAATGAAGAATCGGATTAACAGTTTCAAATGGCTCCTAAATACAGATGTGATATTTGACAATGTTTAACCTAATCTATGTTTTCTGGGTATTTTACCTTTAACCGAGCTGACGTGTGTGTGGGGTTTTTTTTCCTTTCATTTAATTCGATTGGTAAATTAGCCCCACTGAACATTCCTAATCCAATGTGGATTGATAGAAAAGCTGGCTTAACTGCATACAAGTTAGCCTCCATAGCCTCAGTGATGGCTGAATTCCCATAATTCTTCTCTTCGTGTATCCCGACAGCTAAGCAAATGCTTTAGCCAGCTGCAGCTAAATAGAAATGGGTGGACACCAGGTAACTGCTTCTTTACAGTTTGACTAACCCTTCTGAGCTATTATTACATGTGTGAAAACAGCTGATCGGATGCTAACTTAACAGTTGTAGTGAATATCCAGGAAAAGGTGCTGAAATTATATTTTAAATTGTTCCCCTGACGTTCAGAGCAGGCAGAAACCATGCTCTGCATGCTTCCATGCAAACACAAGTCACGGGCAGCCAAATTAGTCAAGTTGACTTTGAGCCGGTCTCTGCCGTAAGCAGTTTTTACAGCGAGAGCCCCATTGTTAAGAGCTGCTGGTATTCTCCAGATGGCGATAAAAATGCATGAGGTCTGCTGGAGATGTGGAGATCAGCTCAGCCACTTAAGGAGGAAAAACAAAACCTCAGAGAGAAAGGAAAGCAGGTAGAGTGTCGCCAAACTGATACTCCAAGGACCGGGGAGAGAGCTTCAGATGTGTGCAGCCCCACTACGACTGCTGGTGTGCACTTCCGAGAACTGAGGATGTGCATCTTGTTATCTCCCTTATCAACCTCAGATGTGTCATCTTGTTATGCCACGCAAGCTGCCATTTGACTGTCAAGAGTAATGCTCTGTGGATGTTTTGAATATCATTTTAAAGAAGTGAGAATGATGAACAGGATGCAGTGTTACAAACTTTGGAACGACGTGAATGAGATCTGCCTCTAAACAAGTTGGCCCCTGTTTGAAGAAGTGGCAACCTTAATTGAAGCAAACTGACAGGAAAAAAAACGGCACTTTACAAAGTTTAGAGATTAAAATTATGATAAGTATTTGTAGCACAAAAAAAAAAAATCTAAACACTACAAACTAGTCCAAACTTAGACAATTATAAATGAATTGAAACTGACATGATGAGAAATGATTTTTGCAAAGAAATTATGTTTTTTTTCTGCATATACTATTTGAAGAATGATATTGTTGTATTTAATCTTTAAACGTCACACGGTTTTAGGGGCAAGGTTAGGGTTATATCAGTGTACCGGGGAGCCGCTGTAGACATATAAAAAAAAAAATTATTCCAACTTTAAAGAAGTTAAGCAAACAGTTTTACCTTTACAGGTAATATCTGATTAATTACGTCCACTAATTACAGAACACCCTAGGCTAAATCCTTTGACATACATGAACACCGTTAACCGTGATGCCGTCCTCTCCTGATGGTGAAAGCTGTAAAGAGAGAAACTCCAGATGCACCGAGCCCCTCTGTGCCAGTCAAACTCGCTGGAGTTCACATATTTTCTGGTGTTTCAAAACATTCTTTTTAAAGTTATTTTCCAAAATTAAAAGCTTACAATAGAAGAACTGGAAGGCCAAAGTGCGTGTACTGTATAAGACACTATCTATCTTCAGAAAATGTGCCGAGTAAAACACAACCTGACACTATAACATGTAACTGGCCACTTTGTGGATGCTCAGAAGTTTACAAAGCTCTATGAAACATACATTTTTTACTTTTTGGGAGAGGTTTCTTATCACTGAGTGGACTACTTTCATTACTTAAGTAAATAAGAACCATAATTAAATGTGCACATCTTTAAGAAAGCTGACACACAATAAAATGACATAATAGGCCCTCACAGTGTGCATCATTAAAAGCTCACGCCAAGTCAAACTACGTGTACCAGAACAAGAAACTTTCTTCAACTACAAACTGCAAACTCAACAACAAACAGAAGAAAGGAAACAAGTAACGAGTACCTGGCAGCCGCGTGCATGCCCAGATTATCGCAGGGCCCTAATATGGGCTGTGGAGTGCAGCTGAAGAGGAGGAATATGGGACTTTTCATAGCCATAATTAAAACAGCAAGATAGATTCAGTAATTGAATGAAAAATCAGGATGTGAGCAACATCTGTGCCGACCACATAAATCATTTCAACGAGAGACTTGAAATGCCATAAAACCCATGTGACTAGGAGTCAGAGAGCCTGTCTAATGCATCTCAGGGCAGCAGGGATGACAAGATAACAGACATTAGACCTGACACTTTAATTCACTATTTTAAATAAACCGGCTTAGAAAAAACTTAGCTCACCAGAATGTCACAACACAGGGTTTTAATACATGAATGAAAACTCAAATTACTGCCAAATATTTGTTTTATATTTTGCAGTGAACGCAGTTTTACTTTGCAAAGCTTAAAAGGACACACGCAGTAAAGGGCAGGACCTTTTACTGCAACACAAAGGGAACAAAAAAAGATCTACCGTGAGAGTTTATGACCAGTAACAAACAGGTGGATGAAATTTTTCAGCGAGGCAGCGAACAAACAGGGTCACACAGTCTGCTTTTGCCAAAACCAAATCAAAGGTAAGTGAAAAAGGTCACTGCATTGTCTGCATTATTTCCTGATCTGCAGGTGCAACAAAACATCGGTGATTACAACATAAACCACAAACTGTCAAATGAAGAAAATGAAGAATGAGCGAAGAATCAAAGCAGGTTTCAAACCAGCACAGTGAGCAGCATTCACACTGACTTGGGACACGGCCCTGAACTTTTAGATTAAAATCAATTTTTTCACAAAGTGGTGTGGCTCTGCTTTGTGCTCTGCTTGGCTACATAAAGCTATGATCCCTTCATTTTATTTCAGTTTAAATATTTACTCTTATTATCCACTACCTGATTGTTCTCTCTGCTTTGTAGGAGCTAAAAATTAAATCAGTATTGAATTGTGCGCGCATAGCACGTATACATGCGTTTGCATAGGACTGTGTGTAACTATTAGGCTGCACAGGCTAGGTGTATACATGTAATCTACCTAACCAACATCCCACACAACAAGATTGTTGAATATAGCAAGGCTTAATTCATTCAGTTAAACAATATAAAATCATAACAATTATCTCCACTTTTACCAGCCTCAATATTAATGTGATGTACATTTTCATGCCTCAATGATCATGATCAGCTGCTCACAAATAAACTCGTACTATAAGCATTTTAACTTTGTGTGCTTTAAGCAGGCCTGCTTTTTTATATTTTTGCTAATATTTTTTATAAGCGTATTTAAACATTGTGGTATTTGGCTGTTTCAGGGCAGGCAGCACCTCTGCATGCAGGAACTGCTGCTGTGAGATCCTTTCAGAGCTGTTTCCAGGGAGAAAAAGCACCCACCTCAGGGCAGGCAGTTCAGATCATCAAGAAACAAACAGAAACAGAAAAAAAATGTTGGTTATGGTTACAGAAACATCAGCAGACTGCTGCTCTCTCATCACATCGCCCCACCAACAGCCTGAAATTCACCACACAGCCACAGCCATGCAGAACCCATGTTGGTTCCCACCATTGTTGTTTCGTCTGGCTCTAAATCAAGGTCAAAGGTGACACACAATTATTACGTCACCCTGCCAGTGCAATGGAAACACAATGGCAACAGAAAGGCCGAAACGGCTGATGCCACCTCTTACCTGCGTCTGCAGCTAACTGTGCTTTCCTTTGGTAACATTCAGTTTAGGGGTAAACAGCCAGTCACACAAACGGCATGGTTAAAACCCAATAATGGCAGGATTAGCAGTGCAATTAGTAACAACAGCAGAAATGATAATAACTGGGAGTTGTGACTAATATTAGCACTTCATTGAGATAAAACAGGCAGCGCTGGTTGAATTTCATCCACCTCATCTGTATCAATTAGACACATCAGAGCTCTCTAACAGCAGGCACCTCCAGCTATGTTACAGCCTGCGATACTAACATGAATCAACACCTCTTCACAATTATTCCAGCTAACATTCAACCCCGTGAAGGCTGGAATTAACTATATAACTAGCACACGCCACAGAAAGTACATGACACAATCTTACTCTTTCAAAAACAGGTGAATTAGTTTTAGTAACGCACCTCTGCAAAGCTCTGCACAGCAGCTCAGCAGAGCCGGAAACTGGAAATCCACATTTAAATCCTGTGAAGTCTCCGCGTTCACATTCCTCTGGTTTCCAACAACAGTGGGTTTGCTTCCGGTATCGTGGACCCCCCATGTGTTTGCTTGTTTGTTTGTTTGTTTGTTTTACATTGTTACAGCTACAATCAAGTGGTCCATGACAATTTACATGCAGTGGAGAAATGTATTTAATTAAATGATGATTACTTATGCTAATTATTATTATTATTAATTTTTATTTTAAGTCCAGAGCAATTATAGTTAACTAAAACTAAACTAAAAACTAAAACGAGGTATGAAAAATATTGCAGTTAACCAGAATAAAAAAAAGAGAGATAGTTGAAATAAAATAAGCTAGAAGGGCACTCAGTAGAGCGCATAACTCGCCTACCTCAAGTTTTCTATGTGCTGCAATAGATACCACCCACTGTTGTCACACTCCATCAGCTTCAGCTATATTTTGCTGTTAGTTGAATGTCACTGGCTTTATTTCTTAATCTACAGGAGTGAATTATTTTTTTGACCCTATAATTTTCATCATTCTGGATCATTAGATCTGGACTCCTCCTTCAATGATGAACAAACTTTGTTATATGACAGAGTTCACGGTCATGCTGACCTCTAATTATTTTTAGAGGACTCTGACTTATCCTCATAAGGTTAGATGCAAATATGTGAATATTGTTCCTTTCTCACAGTGCTAAATAATCCTTTTACAAACTCCTGGATCTAGATCATGATCGGATCACCACCGAATCTTAAAGAATTTTTCCTCATACCACCATCAAAAATTCCAGGAATTATAATCAAAATCCATTCATGTTGTCCTGCAAACAGACAGACAGACCAACGTGGTCGAAAACATAGCCTCCCTCAACCAGTCGATGGTAAATATGCAGGAAATGTCTTCAGTTTTTGTCTTTGTCAGTTTAATCAAATTTGTTATCACACTCTGCCCAATGAGGTGAGACTTTGGATGTACACGTGACTTCAAAAAGTGCTGTTTTATATTTGTGTCTAAAAACTAAACTAAAACTGACCTGTGCAATTGGCTTGAAGCTGTACTGGAATAAAAGCCCTAAAATACGGTACTATCCAAGGTATGATACCTCTGTATCCGTCACAGATACGGACAATATCCCGATGAATGCGCATCGGATCTTTGACGGATAGTTTTGGAGAGTTCTCCGTAAACGGACAAGATTGGACCCTGAAAAATCTAAACTCTGAATGAACATCCGTTACATATCTGGATAATTTCCAGTTAAACGTCTGTGACAGATCAGATCTTCCCATATTCTTGCTGAAACATTACAGATACGGGGCAGATCCAGCTTTATGGATCTGCTACGGATCATTCCGGAGCATTCCGGCCCTTTTTGTCCAGTGTTGGCCTCTAGTGTTGTTTTCCACATTCCCGTTGAATTCCTGATGTAGGCTCATGGGATTCTGTTGATCCTGTACAGTTCTAGGCCTTCCAGGATCTATGTGTGAGGCACTGGGTCATAGACTTTCTTGTAGTCAGTCCAGGCCGTGCACAGGTTGGTCAGTTTGGTCCAACAGTCACGAATGATTGCTCTGTCTACCAGTAGCTGGTGTTCTGCTCCTCTGGTGTTTCTGCCAATTCCTTTCCAGGCCCCGCTCATGTATCGAGGCGTGTGCCTCTTCATCTTAGCTGCTATGATGCCTTACAGGAGCTTCCATGTTGTGCTGATGCAGTATCCTTGCACACTTCTCATCAGGGGGCAGCATGGTAGTGTGGTGGTTCGCACTGCTGCCTCACAGCAAGAAGGTTTGAATCCACCTTGGCCCGGGCCTTTCTGTGTGGAGTCTGCATGCTCTCCCCGTGGGCATGTGGGTGTTTCCTCCCACAGTCCAAAGACATGCAATTAGCGGGGTTAGATTAATTGCCCAGAGGTGTGAATGTGCGTGTGTATGGTTGTCTGTCTCTATGTGTGTTAGGCCTACAACAGGCTGGTGACCTGTACAGGGTATACCTCACGTCTCACCCCATGACAGCTGGGGTAGGCTCCCCCACCCCCTACCCCGTGACCCCAAAAAGGATAAGCAGAAGAGAATGGATGGATGGACTTCTCACCACCTGCTGTGGATCTTGATAATCTGGGCAATAACTTCAGTTATATATCTCTCACTCGTGTTTTGATGTAGGCGGAGGTAGCCTGGGGTCCCTTACTGGATACATGCCCCTGACCTATTGCTTCTAAGATGGTATTGTTATAAATAATGTATCTGATTGAATAGTCCAATACAATTTTCTTTAAACAGCCATTCAGCCACATGGTATTATTAACTTGGCTGTTGAAGAGAATGTCGAGATATTATCATAGCCTCTGCATCGGATTTGGCAAACGATGTTCAAATTCACACCAAAGATGCATCTACAAAAACTCTCAGAATACTTTGAATCTCGGCAACCTTGACCTCGGCTAAAGGTCAGAGGTCAAGTTTCCTGAAAATCTGTTGAATGCAATAACTCGAGAACGATCTCACCTACGATGTTCAAATTCACACCATAGATGCATCCACTAAAAATCAAAACAAGTTTGAATCTCGGCAGTCTGCGTGGTCACACACTGCTGTGTGTTGGCTTCAACCAGCAATCATCCAATCCAGTAAATGACACCAAACAAGAGTGAGTAGCAGAATAAACTGTTTGGCAATTTTTCCATGGGCACAACCCACATAGCCAAATCTGCATTTTCCTTACAAATGTGGCTCCATTTAAGGAGAAATAAACAGGCTTTCCAACAGAATAAGATTTATTGCCAAGAACACAATGAAATAATCAACCAAACACAAGTTTCCTCACTTTTTGTGCAAAGTTTAATTCCGCATAAATTCATTGACTGATGTTAAGGCGAGATACGAACTCTTATGGTGCAGTCGGCCGTCGTGAGTGTTCCAAGTGATCTGTTGTATTTCCAGAGTGACACGGCTTTGTGACAGCCGATGACTCCTGGAGGTCTCCAGATCTTTGTAAGACATAATCAGACAGTGCTGAATCAAAAAAGACTTTTTAAAGGCTTGAGTTTTGAAAAACAGCTACGTGGGAAGTAGTTCTGTCAAGATGACTTGTAACTTCTAAAGCGGACCATAATATGTTTTACTTTCATGCCAACAAACATTTTGTAGGAGGACTGTAGGTGTCAATCTTTTCAAGCGATGGATATCTCATATTGGGATGATTCTCTTCCATCTGAGATTTGTGGCTGATTCAGACTTAAATCTGAGCGCTGCCTCCTCTCACTCTAATCTCATTTTCTTTATAAGCGGCTGGGATTTCATACATATCCTTATTTTCATTCCGCTGTCCCACCTGGCCACGAGGAAAGTTCCTAAACCCCAGTTTCTTATAGTTTAACAGTAAATCTATGATTTAAAGTGGGAGAAAACTCACTTAGCTTGGTGTTGTAACAGTGGGTGGCTTCAGCGGCGGTCCCCTGACATTTTGGAGATGATTTCACCTAAGACAAAGTGCAATCTTCATTAATAAAAGATTCTTCACTGCCCTGAGCTACGCAGGATTCATTTAAAGTCCTCCTTCAGCTCAGTGGGGACGCTCGACTCACTGGGAGATACGGTGTCTGCACGGGGAAACTGGGATTTGGATTCTCATATTAAGAGTTTTACTACAAAATTAAATAGTGTAAAAAATAGATATTTTTTTTCGCTAACACCCACTCTAAAATGTTTTATTGTCATTTGAGTTAATCAAAGCTGCAGTTCCTCTCAAACTTTGTTTAGTTACATATTTTTTAAATGCCCCCCCCCCAAATGTATTTGTGCAGATATCATGTAACTCTTTGTGTTCAAGAAATTAGTCACACACTCTAATACAGTTGAGGCATGTAGACATGATCGCGCCGCTAATTATTCAATAATCTAATGACACAATTGGTCATGGTGAGCACCACATGCACTGACACCAGATGGTGGCTTTTGCAGCGAACCCCCCACACACCCTCTGTGCATCATCAATTTGGTTCAAGTCAGAGAGAGGCCTCGTCTGTGCTCGTCAACTTGCCAAAGGTGATTTGGGAAATTCATCTCTAAATATCTCTTTTGATTTTGATAAATAAAATCATTGCCCCTCCCCGAAGCGCATTTTTAGAATTGTAGACAAACTATAAGCAACGTGAGGTTGTCAGTCGTTTTAAAGCAGCAGGTACACTGCACGTCAAATCTCATTTTGGAGTGAGACTCTTCATCTGTTGATGTGAAGGCTGTTTTCAGGCCCTACAACATCCAGTGACTGTTGTAGCGGCAGCTTCAGGGACCGAGTGATGTGATGGCCTTGATCCGAGGCAGCCTCCTCAGGGCTGCTCCAGGGCAAAGGGACAGAATGTCAGGAAAGGTTTGTGCAAGCTGCTGTTACTGCAGGAATGTGTGCCAGCCTGTGAATGTGGGTGTGCCAGGGGGAGAGGCACATATTAATAACCTGGAGAGTGCACGGTTTGTACTTGCTCCCGTCACCTCCTTGTGGGCCTGTCTTCATCCTGTAGAGTCGTTTTTTTAAAGACGCACTTGGCACCTTTGATACACACCAACAAAACCCACGGCTCTTCAAATGCGACATTAAGTGGAAACAGTATATGCAATATTTATCAAGTAGACAAAGCTATGTGAAGATTTCATATTGCTAATACCAGAAACAGAGAGAGATATGGCAGTCAAAATATCCTGAATTCAAACTGTGAGCACAAACAGAAACATTTAATCCTTTTTAAAGCCTTATTTTAGGACAAACTCAGCAAAGTTTTTATTTGCCTTTTATCAGATTTGACTGTTAGTCACAAGTTTTTATGTCCCACTAACCACTGAAATTAACTTTAATTTATAATTAAAGCTTCAAATAGCTGCTCAAATAAGTGCCCAGAGGTGTTTCAAGATGGCCGTGAGATTTAATTGTGCATAGTGCGTCGTGTTTATGGTATATTCTTTCTGCAATTAGAATTCACTAAATATTCAGAGTTTACCAATCAAGCCGTGACTCTACAGTGATGAGCATTTTCTAAATATTTAAGGTAAAACTATTTTTTCTGTGTTTTCTGTCAGTGACCTCGGCCATCAGACTGCATGAAACAGATTTGGGGATTTTGCTTTCTTTTTTGGCTCTTTATGATGTCAAAGAGAACGGATTTTCAGAATAAGACATCTCATGCACACACCTCCGGCTCACAGTTCTGTTTGCAAAGCTGACCTTAAAGATGTCTTCCTGTTTTACCACCGTTTGTCCGGCCTGTTAAGGTTCAACACACAGGCACATCATGTACATTGTATATAGTGTTATTATTAGTAGTATAAAGGTTAATATTGTTTGTTGATTTTATATATATTCTTTTCTTAATAGTGTGAATTATTATATCTTTATTTATATTTATAATAACTGCGGCTGCTCTTACACCCAAATTTCCCCTCTGTGGGACAATAAAGGCTGTTTCTTCTTCTTCTTCTTCTTCTTCTTAATACCAGTAATATGGTTCTAATACTACAGCAGCGCTTCTGTTTCCTTCGTGTATTCAGCTGTATTGTTTTTGCAGCTGAACTATCAAAAACCAAGTACTTTGTTATGCATACTGCCTCTGTTTAGAGTACACTCAATGCTGTCACTGTCACAATGTCATATTTAAAACCTACTTTTCAGGTGGCGTTTTTTAAATTATTAATGCAGCTTGAAGAAAACCAGCAGCCATCAGAAGTCGAGCTAATAGGTTAATCTACAGGCATGTCCAGGCTGCATGCTACATTTACTAATATGCACCCTCTTTTGAATAATATTTGCTGGTCTTAATTTATACTGTATATGTAACACATCTGGACATCAAGTTAATTACAATTTAAAAATCAGTGACCTGAAGACAGATAATGGAACATTGAATGAATAACACTGATTATCTCTTCATCGCTGTTAGTGGGTGGGATATATCAGGGAGCAAGTGAAGATTTTGTCCTCAGAGCTGATGTGTTAGAAGCAGGAAAAATGGGCAGCGTACGGATTTAAATGAGTTTGATAAGGGCCAAACTGTGATGGCCAGAAGACTGTCAGAGCATCTCCTAAACTGCAGCTCTTGTGGGGTGTTCCCAGTCTGCAGTGGTCCAAGGAAGGAACAGCGGTCAACCAGTGACAGGGTCATGAGTGGCCAAGGCTCACTGATGGGGAGCAAATGCTGGTCCACCAGACAAGCTACTGTAGCTCAAATGCTGGTTCTGACAGAATGGTGTCAGCATGCACAGTGCGTCGCAGTTTGTTGTGCATGGAGCTACATAGCCGCAGACCAATCAGGGCGCCCGTTCTGACCTTTGTTCACCACAAAAAGACACCACCAACAATGGACACGTGACCATCAGAACTGGACCACAGAGCGATGGAAGAAGGTGGTCTGGTCTGATCAATCATGTTTTCTTTTACATTGCGTGGAAGGTCAGCTGCGTGTGCATCGCTTATCCGGGAAACACCTGGCACCAGGATGTTACTTTGACATGCACCACCTTCCTAAGCATTGTTGCAGAGCAGCTACACCCTTTCATGGAAACAGTATTTCCTGATGCCTGTGCCCTCTTTTGTCTGTGAACTAACTGACAAGCAGGAAAAGAGAACATTGTAGCTTTAAGTGATTCGTGTAGACTCCCAAAATAAAGAATTTCATCACATCTTGACAAACACATGCATAATGAACGGGCAATGTTCTTGTTAAGCTCCGTAAAACCTGCACACAGGCACAGAGCATGGTGGTAAGGTTAAAAGGATTCCTGTTGTGGTTGAAATAACAACACAACTCAACTCTCTCCAGTCTCACACACTGTCTGCTGCTGAGGGGGTGCTGCAGACAATGTGTCTGCAGAACAGGTGAGAACAGGTGAGAAGCCAAAAACACAATAATCCTTGCAAGAGAAAGTTTTGAGGTGCAATGATCTGGTGTTGATGTGAGAGAAGCTCCAGTCTCTCACAGTCAGGATCGAATCAACTCAACAGCAAACAAATGTGTCATCAGGTGCAGGAATTCAGGCGCTTGATTAAAGGGGTGGAGACCTTCCGTGTTCTCCGCCTCTGAAACACAAAGCAGAGTCTCCCACACGCACGCACACACACACACACACACTCGTGGGAGGAGGGGGGGGGGCAAGGGGAGGCCAGTCAGGAGGACAGAGGACCCTCAGAGTTCTGTTATTTATAGACAGACTTTAGTCATATTGGATGACCTTGGTTATAGTGAATATTTATTCTGCACAATCAAAGTTGTAAATTTAGCCAATAGCAGCTCTTACTGGATGACACTGAGCCAGCACACGGTGATGTTACTGTATCTGTTCGGCTGAATGAAGGATTAAAAACTGTGCATCCATTTCATTCATAGTTGTCCTACGTGTTCAATGATGCCACCGTCTGCAACTTTAGAAAAAAATGACATTAGGTGGTGTTTTCATAACAGATTCTTTGTCTAAACCTGCTGATTGCAAAAGATAAAAAATAAATTCCAACAGAGATAAAACAAAAAAGCAAACAAAAAACAAAAGCAGCTGAAGCACTGAGACATGCTCCATCATCAGCATTAATTGGAAAGTGAGGGAGGATAGGAAACTTTGTTGCCATAAAAATCAAAATAAATAATTGCTAGGTGAAACTCTGGGAGAATGCATTCTGGATCTGGTTGATCATAAATCCTGAAATAATGACATGCTTACCCATAAATGACTAAACAAGGGGCCATTAAGGCATGCATGACTTCTCCTGATGTCTGTGTAGCAGATGTTAATAATTTTTTCCATAATGGAGAAGGAGAGCGAGAGATGGGGGGAGGAGGGGGGCTCTAATCATATCAAAGAAAATGTCAAATAAGGGTCAACAGTGTAAACATGTGGAAGTGAATCCAGAGGAAGATATTAAGAAAATAGATGAAAAAAAATGAATTTTTCAGAATTTAAATCATTTTATAACCATAAAAATCAAACCACATTTAAGCCCCCAAAACACGGTGTTGACGTGAGGAAGGTAACTTAAAGGCTCAAAGCAGCCGTAGATGTTATCGCCCCTCCACAGTGTATCTGCACATCTCCTGTGTTCTCTTCGCTTTGCCGCCTCCTTTTTGTTGTTCTCAGATCTTAATGGCAGATATTTTCATGTTCGGGTCCAATGTGACGCCGCAGCCGATCGGCCCCAGTTGTGAGCTTCTTATCGCTCACGCAGATTGGTTCTGCCGGCAGAAAGACACGAGATTATCAGTCCATTAGATTCATAGTAGCATATGGCACGGATCACATTAATGCTGATTCTGA
This sequence comes from Archocentrus centrarchus, assembly GCF_007364275.1. Lineage (NCBI taxonomy): Eukaryota > Metazoa > Chordata > Actinopteri > Cichliformes > Cichlidae > Archocentrus > Archocentrus centrarchus. The sequence goes on from NC_044361.1 coordinate 2,356,469, forward strand.
TTCACCTAAAACGTATTATTTCTTAAGGCTTCACTGTGATCGTATCAGTCAGGCTGTCAGATAACACCTCCTCCGCTCACAAAAATATCTGCCTCCTCTTTTGTGATCACATGCTATCGTTTCCATTGTCCCAATTAAGCACTTTGTCACTTTTTGTTAGCTGTCATTAACAAAGTGTCGTATATAAACTGACACAAGATGTAAAATCACTTTAAGAATTTAAGTTTCAGTGTTGTCTTTTTTTAGTCCAGGAGTGTCATTACTGCTATATTAATCATTGCAATATTGTCATCCTGAATGTTATGCTTTGTTTATATTGCTTTTCATTCTGACATTTTATGATTGCTGTAGTAATTAGAGCAGGTAGATTATTGGAGCATGTTATGAGACTTGCTGTTTATCACCCGATATAAATCCAGAATATTTATGCTGCTTCTTGTGGTGAACAACTGTAGTTTTTATTGACAAAGAAAATAATAAAACTTTGGACTGAAGCACTTTGAATTGCTAAAACCTGCCTTTCCCCAATGATGGCAATAAAAAAAGTATCATTTTGTTATGTAAAACTCTAAAAGAAAAGGAGTTTTTACTTCATGTGACATTTCTTTAATCAAACCGATTCCTCGAATTTCAACAACAGGCATAAAAACAGAGACTTCTATGAAATGATACATTTAGGAGACTTCACGAAGCATCGCAGCAACCTTGAAACTTCTCCTGGGTTCTGTTAAAATGACAGACGAGTCCAACCATGTGTGTTTTGATTTTCTTCTGTTTGGCAGCTTTGTTTTGTCTTTTCAAGCTCTGCCAAGAAGGTAAAAAATGAAAGAAAATAAACTCCTGATATCTCACACTGTAAACATGATTAATGACTTTGAGTCATTAGCTCTGAAATACAGATAAAATAAAGAGCCAACCTTGATTTTTTTTTTGAGTGCATCATTCACTGGAATAAACCACACGCAAAGAAAAAGATGCTTTTACCTGCTTCTGCTGCACCTCACAGCGAGCCTTTTGGTCTGTTTCACCTTGACCAAACAAGGCAGGTAAAACTTTTAAAATTACTAATTTAATTAATTAAATTCAAAAGTCTTTTGATAATCTATGTCAGTCTTTGTACTGAGATTAATGTTACAGCTTAGCACTCTGACGTACAACAGTTCCACTTGACCTCGAAAATTTCTTTCAGCCTCAGCACACATCAGCTGTCTCCTCCTCTACTTTCTCTCTCTGCTTTCCTCTCCTCCAAACTGTCCACGGAGGAGAAAGCATCCCTGTAATTCCAGGAAGGAACCTCTCTCTGTTTCTAAATGGGGAACTGTTGGGGCTCCCTCTGTCTTATATTTAACAGGGCTTAAGATATGCGTGTTAGCTTTTGGCGTTTTACAAACTGAAATTAATTTTCACTGAAATTAAGGTGTTATAAACCATTTGTGATTCAGTGACATACCACAGGAAATTTTTATAAAGTATATTTAAAACAGGCAGAACCACAAACAAACACACACACACACACACACACACACACACACACACACACACACACACACACACACACACACACACACACACACACTATGTAAACAAAGCAAATAAAGAGATTTGCAGTAAAGCAAAAACATTTAATTTGACCCTCTAAATCAACATTGAATTCTTAAAAGTTATTTATAGCTGGAGATGTAATGAGAGCTTCCTGTTTGCATCACTGCAGATTTAAAGATTACTAAAGTCTTTACTGGCTAAGATGAAATCTGATTCATTAATTTTTTTTAAACTAGCTAGCAGTCAAGAGCTTTACCCATAAAACAGCGATGTTTTATGGGTAGTGACCTGAGTCTCACCATGACAGCTGGGACAGACTCCAGCACCCCTGCAACCCTGACTGGATAAGCAGTTAAGAAAAATGGACGGATGATGCAACTCAATCCTATTCCCCAAATTATGCAGACAGACTGAAAACTTGTGCATAGGTTTTTGACATCTTCTCACGAAGGTCACTGGCATTGCGGAGATGCACACATGTTGCTCTCAGGAGCTGGTCTCGGAAGTCCTCATTTGCAGGCTGAAGGTGTGGTCGGGGAGTAAGTCTGTAAACCGGGGCCGCTCATTATTGGAGCTTTGTGTTTGTGTTTTGGGCAAAACTTTTACTTTGACATTAAATACTCCCAACCCTCCAGACTGAAAAATGATGTGCTTTTTTTTTTTCATGCATTTAAATGTGACCTTAATGGTTCCTCTAATTTTCCTCTTCTTCTTCTTCTTTATGCTGGTTCCATCAGGGATGCCACAGCAGATCATCTGCCTCCATCTCACCCCGTCCCTTGCATCCTCTTCTGTGACAGCAACCCTCTGCATGTCGCCCTTCACTGCATCCATGAATCTTCTTTATGGTATTCTCTTTGCCACATGCTGTGTATTCACTGTTCTTCCTCTGCACATAACTCAATGCTTAACCTCCTCTGCACAAAACGTTTGACCTGAGCTGTCCCTGATGGACTCATTTCTAATCCTGTCCCTCCTGCTCGCTCCCAACAAAACTCTTCAACTCTGACACTTCCAGCTCGGCCTCCTGTCTTTGTGTCAGCGCCACCTTCCTTTAGTCACAAATCACCCCGACCCTCACCTCCCCCATCCTGCCTGTACTCTCTGCTTCACCTCTCTTTTGCACCATCCATTGCTTTGAATGGTTGACTCCAGGTATTTAAAACCGTCCACCTTTTTTCTGCTCATCACATCTTCACTGTTACACCTGTCTCCCTCTCATTCACATATGAAGGTTCCTCTAGAAGTACCCATAGTTGATGAGTTGCCTTGGGATCTGTCTGACCACTGCCTTAACTCGGAGCATCACATCACTGATGCCAAAGGACACCTGGTAAGTATCTATGAGATCCCACTGGCTTTGATAAAACCCTGGTACTGTGAATGAGCTGTTTCATCACCTGTAGTCTCCATAGTACAGTGGTTTAAACATTCATCTAACAAACGAAGGATCACTGTTTTGATTCTGAGACACCAGACCCTTTGGGATGACGTCGGGAAGGGGATCCGATCCAAACACACGGAGCTACCTGCTGTGGCGACTTCCTGGGAATGAGGGAGGAGCCAAAAGGAGCTTCTTCTGGGTTTATTTTTAATTATCATAAAATAGCACCATCATTAATAACCTGCTCTGTATTTATATTAGAAGTTATTTGCCTTGTGCATCGCTAAGAAAACTATCCTCATGAATTGGAAGTCAAAAAATAAACTTTACATTAGTCAATACCGAAATTTATTAGTAGATCATGTTAGCTTAGAGAGAATGTCTGCTTCTTCTAAAAACCAATTGGAGGAATTTGACTCTCTTTAGTTCCCACTGATCAGCTTCATTACTTAGTGGGGGTGGTTGGCTGTGGGCTGTGCTCCTGATGTGCTTTGTAGGCGGTTGGGCGAGAGCTCTGGGGGCCTGTGAGTCCTGTGGTTACCTTCTGGTGATTTCTGTGTGCTTGTCCTGGTTGTTGGTGGTGGGGGCTTGGATGGGTGCTGCCTTACAGTCCTGGGGTATGGGCCAGGGTGCTTGGGTTGGCGGCTGCCTTCGGTCGGTTGGCTGATCTTCTCTGTGTGACTCGGGGGCTGGGGTCTGGGGCTGTGCTGGCTCCTGGTGGGTCCCCCCCCCTGGCGCTGGAGGGGTCTCTGCTGTCCCGGGTACGCCACCAGGTGGGGTGGGTTGGTTTGGCTCTCTTCTTCCAGGTTGCCCCTTTTCTTCCTTCCTGGGGGGATTTCCACTCGCCCGAACTTCAGAGGGTGGGTAGACATGGATGAATGTGTGTCTTTGTGTATTTGTCACAGTCTTCATGAGTGTATTTGGGTGGATGAGTGTGTGCGTAAGTGTGTATCTGTGCATATATGTGTATGTGTGCATGCGCGTGTGTATATATGGCTGGGTCTGGGCCTTGTGCCTTGCCTTCCCCCTCCTGCTGCCGCCCCCCCCGTGGTGTGGCTGCCTTGGGGTTCCTGGGCAGGGCTGGATGTTCTGGAGTGGGTGTTGACCTGCTCCTGTGTGGGGGGTGGGGGGGTTGTGGCCCGGGGCTGCTTTGGTTTCTTCAGCGTGGGGTGTTGGGCGGTTCTGGGACCCTGGGGCCCTGCCACCGGCCTTCTGCAGGGGGCTGGCCTCTGGGGGGAGCTGGCTTCTCGTCGCCTCGGGTGCTCCTCGACTAGGGGGGCTCTGTCTGTGACCTCCCCCTCCTGTCTGCTGGGGTGGGTGTGCGGTTGTCTCTGGAATGAGTGGCCGCGGGTTTTCATGGCTCTTGATGCGCTGCTGGTGGCCTGGGTTTCCTGGGGCTTTCTCTACCCGCCTCTAGCTTCTGATGGGCGGAGCTGCGGCGTTCTGCCCTCATTGGTAAGTACATTTCATGACACAAACACCCACGCAATCACAACACAACAAAATTGTTGCTTTGTGTAGTCATGCTTCGTTTGTTTTGTTTTTCCCACACAAATTTATTTTTGCAAGTATTGTTAGTATTTTTTATGATCAACAAGTGATGAACTATTTGGCTTATTTACTTGTGCTCTTTCCCCTTTTTTCTATTTTCTCCCTATTCTCATTTTTTTTCCTCTCTTCCTTTTTCTTTTCTTTCTTTCTCCTCAGCCTGTCAACTCTGGCACAGATAAATGAATATGAATAATAACTCAAATAAATAAAAGGTCAAACACTAACAAGAGGAGCCTATGGAGAACCTATAGAGCTCATCTTGAAAGAGCAAATATGTTTGGCACAATAATGCATTCAGATCACGTTCTGCTTGCAAGATCTGCAGACATGACAGGCTTTAAAAAACCAAGAAGTTATTCAGGAGAGGAAGGGAAATAGTTATTTTTTCTACAAATATAAATCAGAGATTTAGATTTTACAAGCTGCTTTCAAAACATACTGGATCAGCAAAATTTCTTTATTCTTGGTGTGCAAAATGTCCTGTTATTTGATGACGGAGACACGACACAGTGCCAAAGCAAAACACCAACATACGCTACGCCTGCACATATCACTGCTGTAGCAGCAAAATCCAAAAAACAAGAAAGACAAAAAAAAAAAAAATCAGAAGAACAGTTGAAATGTAAAAATATTTGATTTAAGAAGTCACACCAGCTACTGTAGAATCTGCAGAGACTGCAGCGACCTTGAGAAGCTTCTGAGAACCTCAGGAAGTTCTTCCCACAGAGATTTGGCTGCACTGCTGCTGGATATCAGACTGTGTATTAGACACTGATCTGTTTAATTACAGTCTGAGTCGCACGCCATCTGTAAGAGCACCTCATCGCCTCTCTGCACCATCCAAACGACTTAAAGAATCCAGAGATATTGCACTCCAAGGACATGCTTAATTGAGTTCTGAGCGCAAAGTGCACTACAGCATTCTTCGACTTCAGTGATGTAAGCCTGGCCAAGCACGCAGTTTGGAGTGCTGTGCGGTGATATAAATTAATCGGAAATTGCTTGTGATTGTCAATTACATGCAAAACAGGGTTCTGAACAAAGCACGGTTACACATTTGCTTAACTCCTCAGTGAAAATTCGACTTGTGCGACAGAACAGGCTAGAGCGAAGAAGGTAAAAAAAATAAATAAATAACCCCAAACATGTAACAATATTGTTTCAGGAGGCATGAAAACAGACATTTTGCAAATGGATTTGGAAGGAGTGGGATGAGGCGAGAGGGCTAAATCTGTCTTGTTCATTTGTGACGGACTTGGCGTGAAGCAGTGACTTGAGCTTGGATAAAGAAAAGACACTTGCAGCAGAATTCTGCCAGTCTTTGGTTCTCTGTGTTCGACAGCCCCCCCACCCCCCCGCCACTGCCGGCACCGTCACCACTCCATCACACACACCCACACACCCCCTTACCTTCCAACACACCGCCGAACCCGGTGCTCCACAGTCACCCATTAATCCCCGCGTGTCGGATCCCAGCCAGGTAATTACCGTTTAAAAATATTTCATCCTATTCTTTCCACCTAAAAAAGAGACAAATGGAAACAAAAGGAACGCAGTTCTGAACAACGACAAAGAGGTGTTTTAAATGCGTTCTCTTTTCTCTGGTGGAAACGGTGGCTTTGTGTGCACACAGTACAAGGTGTCTGAAACCAAATCTGCAGCTATTTCATATTTAAATGCAGCTGTCACGCTCCAGTTTTTACACCCGGTTTGGAAAGTTGGCGATTCTGCTCCTTTCATGGAGAAAAAAACCAAAACAGAAGAAGCTTCTGTCTGTGGTGCAATAAAACCTGTTTGCTGGTTCACCGCCAGGCAACTTTGAAACTAAATATTTGGAGGAGGGGTGAAATTATGGAATAAACTCGGTCAGTTGAAAACTTGCTGGCTGAAATGATCTTTTCTCATATGGAAAGTTACATCTTTCTCTGAAGTCTTATTTCAAAAGTTTATTCGAAGATTCTGACCCTATCATGAGGGGCCTGTTACAACAATTATCTGAGGATGAGTGGAGGTGACATGAATGACAGTGGCTAACTGAGAACAAAGATAGCTGACAAGTTAACAGTACTGTGGGAAGGAGCGTCCAATTAAGACGTGTTCATTAAATGATCTGTCAGCAGAAGTAAGAAGTGTGAACAGCGATGTAACAATATGATGTAAAAATATCCAAAAAACACACAAACAAACAAACAAAAAAAATCCCAACTTGTGGTGTTTGACCGTAGTGAATGTCACGACAAATATCCATCCATCCATCCATCCATCCATCCATCCATCCATCCATCCATCCATCCATCCATCCATCCATCCATCCATCCATCCATCTTCTTCCACTTATCTGGGGCCGGGTCGTGGGGGCAGCAGCCTAAGGAGAGAAGCCCAGACCTCCCTCTCCCCAGCCACGTCCTCCAGCTCATCTGGGGGACCCCAAGGTGTTCCCAGGCCAGCCAAGAGATATAATCTGTCCAGCATGTCCTGGGTCTGCTCTGAGGCCTCACAGTAAGACATGCCCGGAACACCTCACCCAAGAGGCGCCCAGGAGGCATCCTAGTCAGATACCCGAGCCGCCTCAACTGACTCCATTGGAGCAGCGGTGGAGGAGCAGTGGCTCTGTGCTCCTCACCCTATCTCTAAGGGAGAGGCCAGCCACCCTTTGGAGGAAACTCATTTCTGCGGCTTACATCTGCGATCTTGTTCTGTCGGTCACTACCCAAAGCTCATGACCACAGGTGACAGTAGGTACGACAGCTTCGCTTTTACGCTCAGCTCCCTCTTCACTGCGACAGACCGGCGCAGCATCCGCATCACCGCAGATGCTGCCCCAAGCTGTCTGTCAATCTCCTGCTCCCTTCTCCCGTCACTCGTGAACAAAACCCCAAGATACTTAAACTCCTCCACCTGGGGCAGCAGCTCATCCCTGAGCCGGAGTGGGCACTCCACCCTTTGCTGGCTGAAGACCATGGCTCATGGCTGGCTGTTGTACATTTAAATACCATGTTAAAGATATATTAAAATCTATGCATTTATTTCTGTTTTTTGTAGGTGGTCACATACATTCAAAGTTGTTTTGTATCTATTTCTTTCAAATTTTGATGCCAGACATTTTTCTTCTTTGAAAAGTTCAGCATTAATTAGGCCCCGTCTCCTCAGTCACTGTGTCCGGTCAGGCTCTCCATTCTCACAGTGAATGCGTGAAGTTTAAAAAGTGGGCAAGAGTCACTGAAATAAGCAGTTCTCTCAGGACCACTTTAGTTATTCCAGTCAGTTATCACTGAGAGTATGGCTGTGCTCTGAGACCATGAAGTCTTGTAAAAGAAGAGTCTTTTATGATAATATACCAGGAAGTATCCATGTTCATCGGTGGAAAGAACAGTTTTTTGACCATGTCATAGAGGATGACGTGTATAGTTACTAAAGTTAGCCAGACATCTCAGTTCTATTCAGTTTTACTTCAAGAGCTCCAATTCACCACAGCAGGGACCTCTTCATATTTTAGGGAAAGCTCTTTCAATATCATAGCCAGGAACTGAGATTCCTCTGGAGGAAGCAAACAAGTGAAACCACTGTTTTATCTATTCTTTATACTCTTGCTTTGTTTATATAAAGACACTTTTTAAATCTTTACTACTCTGTACAGTCGATACTGTAGAGCTCACCCCACTTTGGCGTGTGGTCAACTCCAAAAGCTCACAGACCGCCGTGACAGATGATAAGTTATGATCAGGAAAATGCTGTTCTTGCATTTATTGTACTCGTGCTTTATGGGTTAATGGAATGAGAATGCATCAAGGAATCAAGTATAAATCACCTCCTGGTATATTAGAGTTTGTTATTATATGACAGCAAAGCAACACATCCACATCTCTCGCTTTCCCTTTGTTTTACATTTCACACCTGTCCACCACAGATCACATTTCTCAAGTTAATAAAGTGCAAGCCAGTTTTCAAGTGTAACCAGCAATTAGTGAACTTAATGGTGTGTGAGGTGACTGTGTCAGAATTCTTGTTCTTTCACACTAAATGTTAAAACGCTGGCGCTGTGACATCATGTCCCTAAGAATAGAGAGAAGCGCAGGGTAGGGGAGGGGGTGAGACATCAATACACCAGCAGTGGCAAGAAATATAGTTAATATGTGGCTGGGAGGGTGTTTAATGAAGAAGGGGGGGGCACATCAGCTGTATCCACCCTTCTGTCATCTCATGAACCTGCAAACATAACTGCATGTTAATGATTGTGTTGCACTTGGCACAGCTCCCGTATGCTCTTAGTGGAAAACTGCATCTCCAAGGAGTTTTACTTAGATGATAGTAGATGAACTGAGGATGGGACCAGACAACTTAACATCACCCACTGCCACTGTTGGGTTACAACACGTTACAAAGGAGGGAGGAGTAAAATGGTGGAGCAGTCTATAGATTTTCAGGACTGGAAATGCTTTTATTTTTATTGCAAACCATCTCCTGGACAGACACAACACCATCACAGTGCTGACACAACTTTGGAACATCTGCACAGCATGCATGCTAACACAAGGCTAGCCAAGACCCTAGAGTGATGTTAAAGCAGCCAGAGCCTGAACTTCAGCAGGTAACAAAGGCAGCGATGAGCAGTCAGGCTCGCAGCCTCTACCTGTTCATATTTTAAAACTAGAGTCAAGCTTTGAAGGCTGGATTTCAGCTTTGCTTTGTCGTTGTTGGTTTTGTGCTCAAACATAAATACTAAAAGAAAGAGCCTATGTGTGTCCTTGTTAGGATAGGGATTTGTGTTGATGTGTGGAAGCCTAAGGTTTATATTGTTAACAGGTAATTACACCGTTTAACATTATGACCAGCTGCCTAATGTTGGGTTGGTCCTCATTTTGCTGCCAAAACAGCCCTGAGCCTGTTGAGGTATGGACTCCACTAGATCCTTTAAGTCCTGGAAGTTGTGAGGTGGGGCCTCCATGGATTGGGTTGAGATCTGGGAACACCTCAAACTTGTTGTTGTGCTCCTCAAACCATTCCTGAACTGTTTTTGAGGCCACAGCCACTGAGGAATACCGTTTCCATGAAAAGGTGAACATGGTCTGCAGCAGGTAGGTGGTACATGCCAAACTAACATCCACATGGATGGCAGGACCCAAGGTTTCCCAGCAGAACATTACCCAAAGCGTCACACTGCCTCCACTGGCTCCTTCCCATAGTGCATCCTGGTGCCAGGTGTTCCACAGGTAAGTGACGCACACGCACGTGATGTAAAAGAAAATGTGATTCATCAGACCAGGCCACCTTCTTTCATTGCTCCATGGTCCAGCTCTGATGTGAGCATCAGAGCTGGTGTCCATGTGTCCATGGACACATGCAGCGATGTGTCCATTGTTGGCACATCACCAGTCAGTGGTCATAACGTTATGCTTGCTCGGTGTATCTCACCATGTGTTTCAGGTTATTTTATGGAGTAACAAGAAAATAATGTAATGAGCAGTGTAATTATTTTCTCCAGTAACATACTACATTATTTTTAAGAAAAGTAACAAAGTAATACATTACTGTCTTTGAGTAACGACTCCAACACCGCCCGCTGCAGTCTGTTAAAGCCTCAACGTTAGCATTTTGGCTGCCTCCATGTTGGTTTTCTGAACCCAGAAGTACTGTAACCATATTCGAACAAGAGCCTGGATTGCTAGGCTGTCAGCTAAGGTTAGCAAGCTGCAGCCAGACTCAGATGCACAAAGAAAAGCAGTGAGGTAAGAGGAGCAAAGCAGCGAGCAAAACAATGGTGAACAAAGCACGAGAGCCAGCAACACTGACAGCAGTTCAGTTAGCGATCCAGCGAAGACTAACAGCAGCTCCCCAGCTTAAACAGTGGCCTTGACAAGATGATCAGGAACAGGTGAGTCTCATAACTTCCAGATGAGCGTGTGATCAGAGGGCGGAGACTCGAACCAGGCCCCGCCCCTGAACCCACAGACAGGAGACAACAAAATAAGCAGGAGAGGGGAGACCACAGGACCATGACAGCATGTGTTGCTGTTTCTAGATTTTTTTTAGATAAAATTGATCTTCAACTTGTTTCGTGTCAGGACACAAATAAAGATCCTATGTGTGTCCGCAAGGTAGAGGCTGGTGTCTGTGTGTGGGTCTGTATTCTAAGGTTTATGCTATTAACTAGTAACTTGTGACAGTCTAGCAATGTCAGGCCATGTTACAGAATAATGTGAAAGTAATGTAACGAATAGTGTATTTACTTTCTCTGGAGAGCAATTAAGTAATGTCTTGCTTTACTTTTAAAGAAGTAATGTGTAATAATTACTTTTTCGCTTAACAGCCTCAACACCACTGTGATAAGGCAGCTCGCTGTGTGGGCACACATGTCAATCAAACTGTCCACACCCCTCATTTTAACACTTAACTGTATCCAGTGCATGAGTTGTAAGAACTCATTTTTCAGCCCTCAAAGTTGCTGCTTGATTCTAACGAAGAGGTGATTAAAATCTGCATTCTTTCGAATGGCCAGCAGGGGGCAACTCCTCTGGCTGAAAATGAAGTGCAGCGTTACAGCAGTCTGTGGAAGCACAGCCATTGTGCTCTCTTGATCAGTGTCCTCGGTAAACACTTTCCCGATGAGTTTAATACCTCAATCACTCATTTCAAGCCTGATTTAATGCAACATGATGCTCATTTTGAAATTTGTGGCCCCTCTACAGTAAAAAAGACGATGAAGCAGGATATGTGTTAGGGTTGCTTTATGACTGACAAGTCGCTAAAATAGGAGTCAGATCCACCCGTCGCTTACCAAGATTACAACCACCAAAATACTGAGATTCAAGATGGGAAATCACAGTGGCTCAGCTGAGCAGAACTGAGACATAAAAACAATTAAAATCAAATAATTTCTGGTTTTATTCATTAATTTATGGAAGTTAATAAAGTAAATAAAACCTGTGTGTAACTAAATGTATAATTAAAAATTTCCTTTTAGTTAATCTACAAGCCGTTCTTTTCATCTGTCATGTATGTCTCTCACTCCAATTTTTATTATTTGAGAGAAAAAAATGTGCGTGAGACTTCTCTGGTCACAAATTACAGACTGTTCCTTTGAATTAAAAATCCCAGACGGTGATGGAAATTTTTGAGATGTTTGGTTCTTCCACAGCAGCAGCCATGTGCTCCATATTAGGGTTTACAGTCTCTGTGGCATCACAGATTGTATTATAACAAAGGACAGAGGATTGTTTGTTGTGAATGAACGGTTAGCATCACTTTAACAGAATTTCCCAGCTGTTCCCTGATAAAAAAAAAAAAGGCAAAAAAAGAAACTTTTCAACAGATATTCATAAAATACCAACACTTCTGACGCACACGGGACGATGTAATCTTTCTAGTAAAAACATGAGCATAATTAATATAGTTTACACACAGTTTCTGGTCATTTTTCTTCCCAGGTGTGTTTTCAAAACAAAACAGGCTGGATATAATTAGACAGTGAATGTGGACAAAAGAGACGTCTCGTGGCATATGGCAGGGTCAGATGGAGAAGGAAAATCTTGTCATACGGCAGCGGAAATCTATTAACTTGCATACATATGGATTTATGACAACAACTGGCATAAGGAATCATGAATAACTTACAGACGGATGTTCTTATATAAGCATCAATTGTTAATTGAAGAAGCTGTCACACTCCCCGGAGCTGTCAACTTAGTTTTATAAGCATTCAAACTTAGCTTTATCAAATTAATGGTCTATTCAGTGCTGCCTGATTCTCCTGTAATCCATCTTTTGTGCTTTCTGCAGAGATAAAATAGTAAAATTTAGTTCCTGACATCATTCACAATAAGAGGAACAGCGTTAACTTAAGGCGGCGCGGCACAGATGCGACGCTGGGTGGCTCAGGCGATGCCCTCGGACCCCACGGCACCGAATGACGGCGACCTCTGTTGCATTTTTCGTGTGTCGCCTCTGTAAACAGACGTGGCAGAGTCAGCAAGAAAGGCCCGTTTGTGCCGAGGTGCTCAGGTGTGCTGACAGGTAGATCTCCACAGGCCACATGGGGCCCTCCAGGGAAATCATGAGCCACTCTCCTCTCACAAAACCAACATGTTTACTACACAGAAGAAGAAGAACGAAAAACCCACTGAGGAGCAAATGAATATGCTGAATGTGCTGGAAGACAACAAAGTTTGTGCTGTGCTGACATGTTGTTGACCTTTGACACAAGTCATATCTCAGATAAAGACTTTCAAAAGCTCCTTAGATCTGCAACAACTGTGAGTCAGAGAAACGAAATCCAAAAAAAGTCAAAATGATAAAACCAGGAGTCCTAAATTTACAAAAAAATTAAAAACTTAGATTAAAGCAACAAATTCATAAGAGAAAACAAACAAGCCACGTTTTCTTTCCCCCGTTTACTTTAAAACCTCATCCCACCACCAAACTGGTTAGTTTATTCCTTCTGAATTGTTCCAATGTCTCAGGAAAGGCTACTTGAATCTTATAATAATAATAATAATATTAATAATAATAATAATAATAATAATAATAATATAGGGATTCTGAGAGAAAATATTTATCTTTTGCGCCCTGTTGCAAAGTGTGGTTTGATTAGGTCACAGCCAGCAGTGCTGTGAAGTGAAGCAGACTGATTATCAACTGAAAGCAACACAAAAACATGGATACATTTTTTTTTCTCATTTATGATTTTATCCCAGAAGGTTTTTGAGTTTATTCAGAGAAAATGTGAGTTTTTCTTGTTTTTGTTTTCCATTTTTATGCAGAATGACCCTGAGGTCATCATATTCATGGAACCAGTAACTAATGAGTCTGTCTTATACATGTTATATATGTGATTAATACGCGGTAAATACAAAACTCACACCTTTAATTGAATTCAAACTGAACTTTGCTCCTCGTCGTGTTGTGAAGAGTGCGGTTCGATGTTTTTGCTGTCGGTTGTGGTTTTACTTCATAACTCTCTGCAGAGATGCTACAGTGGAGGTGAGGCAGTGATGCGGTCTGATAAAGCAGCTCGATGTGCGTTTTCGTGATTGATATATTTGGGACAGCTGCTTCCCTGCTGATGTTTGTGCTAGCTCCTGCAGCTCAGGGAAACAGTCTCATTTAAGCTGTTTCCTCTTCTGCTCGTTTCTCACCGTGTCCAAGAAAGCTTAGTCGTATGTGGTCAACATTAATGTCTCTGTACTGCTCTCAGCCACAGCAGCTCCTCAGACAACAGCATGACTGCATAAGAAATACAAATACAAATATTACAAGTATAAGATATACAAAATTTAAAAAGCTGTGATTCAAGTGTTTGTTGTAATACCATCGTCGCCCACTGGGATGATCTGGTTCCAAAGTCAAAGTTGCAGTTGAACGGTCTTTATTTGTTTGTTTGTTTATAACTTAAAGATTCCCAAGTAAGTGAAATTACACATAAACATTTAAGTGGAAACAAAATAATTCTTCTGTGACTCTTTTTTTATTTCCCTCAGCAGCAGACTGTCGCTGACTAAAACAATAATCAACATGACTGACAAGGGAGGCAAATCATGGCGTTAATTACGGTTGCACTTTCCATTTCATGCCATAACATGATGACACGCTTATACGTTTTGAACTTTGAACACTAAGTTGAACCCACAGGAGAATAAATTTTATGCCACTTTGGTAAAAATCTGTGTTATCAAGTTGTTGCCTTGTGTGAGACACTTTGTAACGTGAGCTTTATAAGAGCTATATTAAAATCATCAAAGTGAAGTTAAAACTATAGCAAATCTTGTTTGAATTAGTTACGTCCTAATTTTAATTTTTACTCTATTAGCAGTCTGTAGGATTATTATAACAGTTATATTATTTTATTATATTATTAAACAGTTTTACTGAGCCATGATGAAGGCGGGGCTAAACTGGAACCTCTTTGGAACAGGAGGAAGCATTGAACTATAACTCTTCAACTGTTTTATGTTTTATATACAGTATTTCTTTGTGTTTATAGCCTGTCAGAAACAACAGAGTAACAAAACAAAATATCTGAGACCTGCTTTTAGTGCCTCATAATTAAATAGCTGAGCATGAAAGATGGACATATAGCCGCTGTGACATCATTGGTTGTGAAGCTTCAACCTCAGCATCCTGTCTGAGGGGCGGAGCTGACTGCAAAACTGAGGGAAACTGTGTGCTGATTGGCTAACGAGTTGTGATTTAAAAGCTGTTAGCTTATGAACATACAAGGCTTTATGCTCCTTTTTGATTCTAATACCGATCATAATAAAAGTAAAAAATAGAAAAAATAGAACACAATAAATAATAGAAAAAAAGTTACTTTATGCTGTATTCATTGTGACTTCATAAACTTACCAGTAAAGTTAAGTCACCTTAAAACACCAGGAGATGACTCAACGTGCTTTCCAATTGAGGCAAACGTATTAAAACATTTTAACATTTTTCATCCACCTGTCCATTATCCTTTGCTTATCTGAAGTTGGGTCTCAGTGGCAGGATTGTTGTTATCATATATTTAGTATCCCATTTCTCTAGTAAAACATAAAACCCAGAGCCTAAAATGAAAAGCAGAATGAAGTCACAGATCGAGGAGCCAGGGCTCTTTCCCAATGAACTTCTATACAAGTGGAAGGCTTTTTGCAACCACAGGAGTCGCCCCCTGCTGGCTGTGAGAAAGAATGCGGATTTAAGGCATTTCTGCTTGTTAGAGCCAGAAGGTAAATCTGTATATCTACACAATCTATGATAGCATGGTAACGCTCTTTGATCTCCTGATGTTTCCATACACATCGAGGAGAGGCGTTTAGGAAAAGACCACAGCCCACGTTGCTCGGGTGGAACCGGACACACCGGATACCCCCTGCAGCAGCAGGGTGGTCCGGCAGAGCTGGCAGAATCCCTTTTACCTCAGAAAAAGATGACACGAGGTCAGACGAGCTCTGCTGTGTCCACGCTGTTGTTAGATATGTAACCATACTTACTAAGTTCACATAAACATGGTAACCAAAGAAATGTTAAAGAATTTTTCCTTTTATTGTGTCATAAAAGCAAAAATGTATTTTAATCCAACAGCTGAGTTAAACACAAGTCAAAAGAAAGGCGGTGGGATTCAAACTCTTCTGTTTGAAGGTCGTGTTGAAGGTCGGGCATCCTAACGGGGACTTTTGTAGGACTTCAGGACATGCTCTTCCTCATGCTCTTCCTTGATGCTAAACAGTATTAACACACGGCTCCCACCTTATCACGCTAACGTGCTAACGTGCGATGTGCTGGATGCGCTGACTGAGATGGTCTGAGGTTAGAAAATGACCCACCCAGCTCTGACCCCGTCTAAATGATTTCTCCTCGTTAGATCATTTGTAAATGATCGCACACGACTGAACTGCTGTCAGCAGAATAAATGTTTTCAAACGCAAGAAATTATTTACATATGAAAATCTCGTTTTACTTTGATTTCGATCAGCTGGGCACGCTGGTTCATGAATAATATGTGTTAAACACGTTTTTTTTAAGCCTTTTATTGATTTTCTCTTAGCATTTTTGAAACAGCTACCCTCGCTGTGCTCGTCCGGGCCTTCGACATTAGCAATTCAATGAGCCCCGCACATGCTACCATAAAGCCTGAACAAAAGTGACACACTGGTCAGTTGTTAGAAATGTCTAAGTTAGAAAATTTGCCTCATCATCTGTGAGAGCGATTAGCACGTCGTGATCAACGGCCATCTCTATTAGGAGCCCAGTATGAAAAGAGAGAAACGAGTCTGTGAGCCAAATCAAAGCCGAGTGGAAAAAACAGAGCGATAGCTGCGCATTTGAACTTGGTAATTGGTTGGGCACTCTGTAGGCAATACAACAGAGAACCTACAGAGTGTGGTGTGTGTTTCCCAGCCCCACTGTGCCGCTTCATAGCGTACAAAGGCAGAGAATGAAGTTCAGAGGGTTTTAATGCCTGAAGAGAAGAATGTGGACATTAAATTATCAGGGGGAAACAGCAGGGTGTGAAAAAAGAGCCTTCTAAAGCCGGTAAACGCAAACGAACATACAGGCTGCTTCTGACACGGAAACCTGGCCAAATTCACAGGATCCTTTATTCTGGGCTTCACACTGATACTCACACTGTTTGTGGGTCTCTCTGTGTGTGTGTGTGTGTGTGCGTGTGTGTACAGAAATTTCCTGTATGTGTGCACATGCTTTACTTTTTTTAATTGGAATTTAAAGCTAAAGCTACTATAATACCCATCCACACATTCCTCCCTTTTTTTTTTTTTTCTTGCAGTGACGACAGTTAAATTTGTAAATATGTATATCAATTTTTTTTTTTTAAAGCTTGGCTTAAATCTGTTATCAAAAAAAAGCACAATAATGTAGCTCATTTGCTGCATTTACGAGCCTTGTCAACATTTAGTTGAGTTTTCATCGCAGAATCGTTTTATTTTATTGCAGTTTTGGACCATAAAATGTAGCTCTGAACTAAGAAAGTCGCCATTATTAGAAACAGAAGGTAGAGAGTCAGCTGTCTGTCATCGGGGGGACGAAGGCAGGTTCGTCATCTTTGGCTCTTTTTCAGAAACATCTAAAATCACAGTGTTAAAATAGAAAAACACTCATTTTTGTTGCTTTGATTTTTTTGATTTTCATATATATCTCTTTTGTCATGTATTAATTAATAGTAGCTTTTAAAAAGGAGGCACAAAAAAAAAAGAA
The DNA here is from genome assembly GCF_007364275.1 of Archocentrus centrarchus. Taxonomy (NCBI): domain Eukaryota; kingdom Metazoa; phylum Chordata; class Actinopteri; order Cichliformes; family Cichlidae; genus Archocentrus; species Archocentrus centrarchus. The sequence continues at coordinate 2,373,633 of NC_044361.1, forward strand.
ATTTCTTCCACTGCTCCCAGCTTCACGCGCGTGATTGACAGGTGCAGCGTGAGATTGGTTGAAAAGCCTTGAAAATGCAGCGTTCTGCATTACAAGGCAGCACCAACGAGGCCTTTGAGGGTCTCTCCAAATAGCCTGAATTTCAAAGTGAGCAAAAAAATAAGTACAATGGGAAATAAAAGACTATAGCTAAATGAAAAGAATCACTCTTGAGAGTTACAGCTTTACACACACACCTTATTAATCTTTAATATCGTGTCTCGCTCAGCCCCTTCTTCTCTCTCTCTCTCTTTAGTTTATCTCTTCTGAAGCAATTACACCCAAGAGGACTGAGCACATAGGACATGCTCCCACTACCTAGAGCAATAATATATCATTACATACTAAACATATAGCAGCTAAGCAAAGAGCTTTTATTACTACTCCAGGGCGAGTGCTATTTATAAGCAGGAGCAAAGCCGTGCTCCTCCACCTGAACTGCATTCAGGAGCTCGTTCTGGATTGTTCTGTTTTTCTTAGAGGGCGGAAATGATGCCTGTCAGTTTGTCCATCTGCACCATTTCATTTCAATAGCGTCACACTGACATTAGGGGGTGCTGGAATCCTTCAGAGTTGAGTGATGAGATGTTGAATTTCAGGCAGTGCTGAAAACTGACAGCAGTGAATATGATGCTTTTTTTTTTTTTTTAAAGTGGCTCGGTTTTGTGGAAGTTTTAAAAAAGATGCAGCGACTTAAGAGAAGCCGTTAAAGCGATTGTTCTGACACTTAATTGATATCAGGTGACGCTGAGAATAAAAATGGGAAAACCACGTTTGTCATTTGTAAACTCTTACAGTTTGAGACCCGGTGACTGTGACGATGTTTGCACGATATTACTCAAAAAAAAAAAAAAAAAAAAAAGCAATCCAGGAACGCTTTGAGGCTCATTTGAAATGAAAATTGTGTACATTTGATGGGGTGAAAAATTTTGGAGGGATTCCTCCGAGCAGAAAAACCTGCTCCGCCGTCCAAACTGGAAGGAAACGTCTTTCAGCTCCTTTATACTCGCTGAAAAAGAAAATAAACTTCTACTAAGTAACTTATTCAAAGTACAACTCATGAATTATTTACGAGGAAACATTTCCCCTTGTTTATTTATATATACATATGTATAAAATATCATTTATTCTAAGAGGGTCTATAAATCAAAAGTATTCCCAGAGAATAACAGATAAGTGAGGTTATTGTGCAATGAGGCCAGCTGGTGGTAATAATTTAATGACGTTTTACAGGCGCTATAAAGACAGCAAACAGATGTGGCATTAAGGATTATAAAGTTGGTAAAACTTTTAACAAGTGCTATGTATTTCAGTGGTACAACAGCACAACCCCCAGAATAAAAGGAATTTACACATCCTTCAATTCCAAAGCTATCAATCACACACGTGTTATTCCCCTGGGAGCGTCTTTACATGCATATTTATCAGCTCAACATGCTAATTCCCGCTGCTATACGCCCGCCAGGCACATCTCCAGGCGTGTTTATGACTCGTAATTGTTGATATCCTTTGATATATTTCTCTCAACTAAGACATCATTTGGTTTTTGTGGTCGAAAGTCAATGAGGCACAATGACCCGAGCTTTCAATTCAAATTTACAGTTCAATATCTATTATATGCTATTCAGCGCCTGGAGAGGAAGCAGAGGGGGGATCGAGCGGTACTGTATAGCACTTATCAGCAGTAAAGCTCATCTCAAGGTTAGTTAATTGATTTGAAAATAAAATAAGGGATGTTGAATTATTACTGCAGGGAAGCGGCACCGTGCTTCATGCTTTTTAGCGAGCGTGCTATGCCTCAGGGAGAAATAAATTAATTAATTAAATGCATGTTTGTTGTAAACTTCCATAACTTGGATGTAGCTCACAGGACTTCTTAATAGTTTGTCATCTTTTGCCAAACAAATAACTGTGGAAAAGTTTTTGCAATATAAGACACATGTGCCATATTGTTGCAAGATCCAAGTTCATCAGCATGCATTTACATTGCTAAAGAGCAGCTATGGCAGATGAAGCATTTAGGCACAAATTCATCTCTGCATTGGAAAATGAGTGGGAGATCTGTCGCTCGCTCGTGCTCCCTCTTCTCTTTCTGTCTTTTTTTTCCCTCTTTATCTTTCTTCCAGTGCCTCTTCCTCTCCCCTTCCCTTCCCGCTTTTCCCGCAGACACCTGCCGCCAAGCGCACACCTCCAGGGAACCAACATCTGAGAAATGCAATTTGAGCATTTCAGCGCCACAAAGAGAAGACAAACAATGCTGGAAAAACGAGGGGATAAACATGCTGCCGAGTTGATGCTGGACAAACATGTCGCGTTCCCTCCAATTCACAAATGGCCCCGCCGCGTTCGGCGCTCACAGGTGTGGAAATTCAAGGACAAACTTGATTGCGCCTGCGGCCGCTGTTGTTGTTCCCAGGTTTGTTTGCTTGTCGTGCTTGTCTCTCCACTATTGTTTGACAGATCCTTTCCTTGAGGAATGCGGTCCTTTAAAATGACAGGAGAGGGATGGGTGCTCTTAAAACACGAGAACAAGGGAATTAGTCTTCATCAAACGTTGAGCTCAGCGGAGGAAATCAACAAGCGAGGACATGACGCGCACGGGCCGAGCTGTTGAGACAGCAGCTCGGGGGAATCGAGTGTATCATTAATACCCTTTGGCCTGAAAGAGCTGCAACAACTGGCAGAAGCTAATTTGTGTTGGTTCATTGGCAGTGATCATGAGACAGACCGGCCAGTCGCACCTTTTTGGTCGTCTTTGGCTTCGCAGCTTCCCTTTCCGAGCTTCAGACGCACAGTGACAGACACAAATCAAAGCCTTTTCTGGCTGTTCAAACATTTACAAAGAGAGAAAAACAGCCGCCTCCCGGTCAGCCTGCGAGAGGAGAGTCGCTCCTCACAATATGGACACTGTCAGCGGATTATAAAAGAAAAATAAGTAGGTGTCACTGCAGAAATTACTTCCCATGATGAACTACGTAGCCATCATCAGCAGTGGCACGGCGTCATTCACATCAACAACACAGGTGCATGAAAAATGGAACGAGCTGGCAGGAAAATGAATTATTAATGACACATTTAAGTATTATAACAGAAAATCAATGAGCATACCTGGTGTAATTAACATGCACAATGTTTTCCATAATCCAGCACAGTATAATTATGCCTCTCTATTCCAGAACACGTTAGCATTAGCTTTTTCTAAAGCACACAACACCTGTTTATTTGGTTTGCTTGTTCTCTGTCTGTCTGTCTGCCCCCCCCCCCCCCCCCCCCCACCCCCATAATGATAAAGAGGTGGTGAAATGTTATTTAGCTGTGCTCTGGTGTTGGATGTGGACCTGCAGTCATTTGAAGCTGGCCGCAGACTTTAAACCTGAAGGATTCAAAACTGAGTTGTAAAAATTGCTCGTCTTTGTTTTTGTGTTTCTCCAACAGTCAAAGGAAAGAAAACAGGTTATTTTTAATCCTTTTTGAAGTTAATGTAAATGCTTCTATACACTCAAAGTCACAGGAATAGATTTCTAAAAGCTTATTTTGCTGGTTAATCGCAGAACATCTACGACCAAACATGTACGTTTATGTATTTTATGTGCCGCTATTGATTCAGACTGAAGGGTTGGAGTGTGAGCTTATCTCTGTATACTGTAACATGTCCACTAATCGCTGATTACCACCGTCTGTTTGTGCTGTGACCAGTGGCAGTGTACAAGATTTCCCATCGTTCCTGAAGGATGCTGGGGAACAGCTTGAGCGGAATCCAGCACGGGACTGGGATTTTTGGCAAGTCAAACTTTATCAGCACAAACATGCGCAAAATGAAAACAAACACAACCCAGACTGCTAATTACCATCCGCTTGGACCTCTGTCCCCTGTTTTTCTCAGAGAGAGACACAAAATGGCCGACTGCACCGCGCCGTGCAGGAATCAGAGGGAGCTGCTGCCGTTCCCTCTGTCCCAGGGACAGCCCTGGTCGCCGGGATAATGCAGGTTGACACACCGGTAGCCCCGGCGATTTTTCAAACCTATTATTTCATGTGCAAAGTTATAAATTACACGACTGACACCAGTCTGGTATCTTCTGGGCCATGTGGCCTGAATCCGCGCCAATCCTGTGCCACTAATTTTACTAATTGTCTGAGCCTGGCCAACACTTTTCATTGGTGTGGAGCCTACAGTGTCACAGGAAGCTAATGAGAGCTAAATAATGTATGTGAACCTCTCTAATTGCTTCATTTCTCATTTTGCTTACCAATTCTCATATCATAGTCAGGGATGGATGCCAATATTTTTTTCTTTTTTCCTTTGCTGCTGATGATTCTGACAGTGGTTAATACTAATAACAGCTCCAGCCTGTCAGAGGGCAGATCCTGAGAAAATGATGGTCGCATTATGTTGTATAATAGAGAAAATCATGATGGCTGGGAAGGTATTTACTCATATGTTATTTATCGAGTAATCCTCTCTTTCTATGTGTAATATTCAGAGAAAATCTGAACTCCAACCAGCCCTCTTCGGGTAAACATTATTTTGGATGCGACCATTGATGCATACAACATCATCAGGTTAGGCGGCGGATGCCAGCGTGTGCCACCTGGGGTTGTGTGTGTTTATGAATTTTTGTGTGCGTGCAGTGGCGGGGGTGTGTGTATGTACAGCTTGCTTATGTATTTGTTTCATTCGGGCTCATGCAGACGTGCATATGGGCGTCTGATGGTGTAGTGTGTGTGTGTGTGTGTGTGTGTGTGTGTGTGTGTGTGTGTGTGTGTGTGTGTGTGTGTGTGTGTGTCGTTGCTGGCTGGATTCCCACAGCAGCACCCGCTGGCCACCTCTCCTCCCCGGCCTATCACAGGGAGGCTGTAATTTAGCAGCAAATTTGATCATCCAAATAGCTGAATATTTAATGGTATTAAATCAAAAGGTAAAAAAAAAAAAGCAGTATTATTTATTCACTCCCTATAGTGTGACCTCTATTCAGGCAACCCCGGGTGGTCCTGTAAATATACTCTATCTGACATACATGTTGAATTATTGACTGATAATTCAAAATAATTCATGTCACTGAAACTCAATAAGACTCTCCAGGACATCATCGCTCCACCCTGCCTGTGACAGGCAGCCACTCGGGCCTGTGAAGGTGGAGAGAAGGTCGGTATTCCCATGAAGACTGATTCATTTTTACTCTAAATCAAAAGCAGAAAAGCGCAGCGTAAAGGTGGGATTAAAAAAAAGAAGCAGAGAAGTCTGAGCCTTAAAGAAAGAGCAGAAATATCAGTGAGAAGAAGAGTACAGCAGAAGAACCCCCCCCCCCCCCCCTCAAGTGGGCAAATGACAAAAACAGCAGAAATAATAAATTTATATTTTCTTTAAAGAAAGAGGACATTATTCAGAGCAGTCCAAATCCAAGCAGGTATGAAACAAGTCCAAGAAATTTCAAAAAGTCTTCTTAAAGACCAGATTCGCCATAACAAAGACAACAAGGGTGGTTTTCAAGCTGTCAAGATGTTTATTTCTACCCACAACAGCTTAAAAACCGCCTGCAGGTGCATCCTTTCACTCTCTGTGACGGATATAATGTGAGGTAGAGCGCTCGCAGTGAAATGCAGGTGGCAAACTGGGCTGATGTAGTTTTTTTAGAGTTTTCCTTTTTCCTTCTATTTTAGGCCACGTTACCGCATCTTTTGATAATTTAGTCGGTATGAAACAATTTTAATATTCAGGGAATGAGTGCAAAATCTGAAACCCAAATCCTGTTTTTCACACACATACCTGAGAAACATCAGTGAATTATTACAGTCTGACCTGTTTTTATGTCTATGAAAGTAAAGTTTAAACTAAACATGTACTAAATGTCACTTTTCACGACTTTGACTTTAAAGAGTACTTGGCTGATTTGCGACTCAGTTACTTCTGTAATTATTAATATTTCACGGTGGAAAGTGTTTAAAAAAAAAAAATCAAAATTAATGCAGCAGAATCAGAAATCTTTTTATATTCCACACATGGAAACATGTGTGTCTTTCACTCAGAGTCCTTTCAGATTTACATTTTCTTTTATTTCAGTTTAATTTTAGAGTTTTGGTTCATTTTCATATCTTTCAGTATTGAGTTGTGTTTATTTGTCAGGGGTTTAAGAAGTGTCACATCCCCGTCTCTGTGCACCAAATATGCATCAATGTCTCCCCATGCTCCTCATCAAACTGATCCAAACTAAAACTAATACATTTCCAGTTGCAGTAAAAATGTTATTTTTTCTAACGTCTAGGTTCTGCTTTATTCTATCACCCCAACAGAGCACTTCACTCTCAGACTGCTGGCTTACTTGTGGTTCCTCGGATACTTAAGAGTAGAATGGGAGGCAGAGCCTTCAGCTTTCAGGCGCCTCTTCTGTGGAACCAGCTCCCAGCCTGGATTCAGGAGACAGACACCCTCTCTATTTTTAAGATTAGGCTTCAAACTTTCCTTTATGATCAAGCTTATAGTTAGGGCTGGATCAGGTGACCCTGAACCCTCCCTTAGTTATGCTGCTATAGGCCTAGTCTGCTGGGGGCAACTCTTTTCACTCTGTTTATACTCCTCTCTGCATTTAATAATTTGTTATTATTAATCTCTGTCGTCCCGTCCCCCCCCTCAGCAGATGACCCCCCCCTCCCTGAGCCTGGTTCTGCTGGAGGTTTCTTCCTGTTAAAGGGAGTTTTTCCTTCCCACTGTCACCAAGTGCTGCTCATAGGGGGTCGTTGTGACTGTTGGGTTTTCTCTGTATTATTGGAGGGTCTTTACCTACAACATAAAGCACTTTGAGGCAAGTGTTGTGATTTGGTGCTATATAAATAAAATTCAACTGAATTGAATTTAACTCTATTTTTTTTACTTGACCTTTGGTTAACTACAACAAACTTGCCCAAAATTCAATTCAATTGCCCAATCTCCGCCCAAACTCACATAACTGACACTTGATTAGTTCACACTCTCTCCCAAATCCACCATCCTTCCTTATATAGAAGCCCAACTGCAGGAGCAGTGATGCAAACCCCCGATGCCTGATGTCTTAGTCTTGCACCTTACACACCCACCATCCACCCTCACCGCCTCCCAGCAGGTTTATAAATGTAACACTGCTTCAGATTAATTAGGAAAACAATTTAGTGAACAAAGTCATTTCACAGGGGATGAGTCCACCTGACTGCTGCTTTACTGGTTGACCAAAAGCAAACACGATGTTCCTGCAAGGATAATTTTTCATACCCGTATTGTTGCGTCTGGGTGTTACCGATATTTCTGCACTGAGCCACCCCTTCGTCGCCGTGTTTGGACGACAGGATAAATAGTGACAGTCGTGAGCAGATTGTTTTACACAGACTTGAACATTTCTCAACTGCTGGCACCTTAAACTGAAAAAACACTCAGCTCAGTGTTTTTTTTGTTGTTTTTTTCTTGCCCAACACCTGATTACACTGCTGTTTGCAAAAATCTGTCAGTTTCCACTGCAAACACATGAAAGTCAGCTGGCCTTGGAAACAAAGACGTTTTCGGCTGCCCACTGAAACGTCTTTGTCTTTAAAAATCAATAACTGATTGTGAGCGTGTATCTGACCATTCAGAATCAGTCATTAAAACCCCTCATTCAGTGTAACTGCTCTGTTTGATGGGTTTTCAGGGCTTAATCGTCCTTTTTAAAAGGTCTTTGCTTCATCTTACGCGGCTTGTTTTCACAAAGTGCTGGATAAAGAAGGATTAATTAATTGATTGATTGATGAAAGGAATTTTGTGGCATATTAGAAAAACAAAAGTCTGAAGTCTGGATTATTACAGGATAATGGGAAATAGTAGTGTGCTGAAAGAAGTGTCTAAAAATACAAAATACTCAAATGATCCATTAATGACAACACAGTACAGTAGTCATAGTCTATAATGCAACACCCAAACAGAATGTCACTGGCAGGAAACACAAAACTGCAACCCTTAATAGGATTGTGCCTGTATAGCAATTTGTCAAGCCAAAATATCCAGTATTTATGAGACAAATATAGCACACTGGAACAAGTAAGAGAGAGAGAAATCACAAAATAGTCAACAGGATTAACCAAAGCATAAACTAAATGCTCCTTGATGTGTCATTGATAAAAGGATTTTTGATTATTCGTTACCATAAAATGCGTGGCACGACTGTCATGCCGTCATTGTATTACTGTATCCCCTTTATCTGTGTGTCAATCTCGCCGCATTAGAATCTGGGCGCTGTTTTCTCCCCCTCCTGTCTTTAATGGATTTAACACACAGTCTGCATTTAGAGTGCAGAACACAGATTACCTCATTGCCTCAGGTTGGTGTTGTGTTAATAAATGGTAAACTTCCATAATTGTGCCCTCGCCAAAAGATACAATGTCATCTTCAATTAATCCATCTCCTATCAATACTTTGGGATTTGACAGCGTGCACACGTTAGTCACCATGAATCATCATGAGCCACAACTCTTCTAATGGGGGATATGTTTGTTCATTAGCTGATTGCTTTATTTGTTCCAGCGCTTGTTCGTGGCGGGAAAACGAGCATTGCAGTTCAGCTCAGTAGAGAGGTCTTATGTATATCTTAAATGCAGACAATTGTGTGACCTGAACATATGGTAACACCTGAGAAGTGTGAATGGGAACTGCCCCACGGCTCCTGATAATGGCACTGTTTGTTACAGTCTCATTATCAGCCGGGCAGCCAAATGTAACCGCTAAAACAATAATTAAAACGAGGTACAATGCAACAGCTTATTATCATTTCCTCAAAGTCTGCTTCCGGAGAATGGTGCAGAGACAAAGAAGCCTCTGGAAATGGGATTCATTAAAACAGCACCTGACCTGGAAATCCCCCCCCCCCCCCCCCCCCCCCCCCCCCCCCGAGCAAACCTGGGACCTGGCGGGACGGTTAAAGAGAGACGCCCACGATCAAAACGGTCGGATGTGCGTCCCGTCTCCTCAGAAACTCTGTAGACCGTCGCTCTGCGCTCGTCTCACAGCTCAGTGAATACAGACTGTTTTGATGAAAATTAGGTTGTAACCTGTTGTTTGCCGATGGTTGGAAAGAGGTGTCGTTCAAGTCTGAACGACTTGTGTCTGAGTGATTTTAATCTGCAAATACAGTATTTCCAGCTGAGTAGAAGGTGGAGTGCAATCACTCTGCAGGGAGGCAGACCGGCCCGTTGTGCTGTGTAAACTTTTATTACGAGGGAAAAAAAATAAAACATGAATATGATACGTCTGTCCGCAGACTTAAGGAAGTAAAGTATGACCTCGATATAGTTTCTGCCTCCATGTCTACTGCCAGCCTGCAGAGGCTTATCCTCCTCTGTGGCTGCATAGAAGAAATGTACATATGAACTGCAATCAATAAGTTTGCGATTGTATCCATAAAAATCAAAGACAGGCGCTGTCTTTCTCTACTACGCCCAGTCCATCCATCCATCCATCCATCCATCCATCCATCCATCCATCCATCCATCCATCCATCGTTATACCTTCACATCCATACTTATGGCCATTTTATCTAACTTGCATGTATACAGACTGTGGGAAGAAGCTGGAGTACCCAGAGGAAACCCTGTTAAGACCACGATCCATAAATTGGGACATGGATGAAGTTGCAGGGAGGCAAATTTTGCAAGTAAAGCAACTGATGAGTGAACACTGTGTTTGTGACGCCAGCACATGGTGGCGAGCTGCCACAAACTACATTTCTGGTAGTTTTCACTTACATTTCTTCATGAGAGACCTCATCATCATCATCATCATCATCATCAGATGATGACCCCCGATGTGAAAGTCAGCTCTGTTTGACACAGTTGATCTTGAATTTCTGTGCACATTTGAAATGACTGCTGAAATGTGCCAAAGTGCACATGAAAGTCACCCTATATTATTATTATTATTACCTCATATTACATGTTTATTAGTTCAGTGTCAGACTGACAGCATCCAGTGGCAGCCACGTGAACAGATGTATGTAAAATGGGAACCTCACTGGGCGGTGTGAGTGCACGCTGCGCCCTGGCAGAGCTAACTGACAGGTTTGGAATAAGTTGAAAGTCTTTCAAAAAGAAAATTGAAAAATACAACACTGATAACTGGAGTTTGTGGTGAGGATCACTCTGTCTGATCCACCAGGATTGGGTGTTACAAAGACACAAACACACAGCCAAACTCCACATTATGTCTCTACAGTTGGTGCATTGGCTGTTTGGGAATATGAACAGGAAAAAGGCCCCAGTGGTTAAAAAAAAAAAAATGAATTGTGTTCAATCTGTAAACACAGTCATGCTGTACTGTAGAATAACAATTTACACTTTCCTCTCACCAGATGTTCAGTACTTCTTTAATAAAATGGAAATTATACTGTTAAACAAAGAGAGCTCATTTTCTTTCCTCTAACACCTTTTTGAAAACACGAGACGGTTTGAAGCTGACACTGAACCCGGTTAACGGCATCTCTGGACTGGTCTGCAGAGCTAATGAGGTCAGCGTTTCCTGTTGAGAACAAATAAAAAAAACTGCATTTGGAAACAACAGCTCGATCCGAGCCTTAACAAGTGAAATAAGCGTTTTGAATAATTTAACTAAAGGAAACATTTATTGTTCGTTTTGTGCTAATTATAGCTGTGCTGGTGGAGGGAGTTGATAATTTAGGCTCTTGGGCTCTGCTTGTCACAATGACTCCTTGAAGCTTCAGTGACTGCCACAAATAATAATGTGTGCACTTACTTAATAAAAATTTGCCTCACAATCGGCCGAGTTCAAAGGGAATTCTGGGTGGATTAGGCAGAAACCACAATGGCCGGATTGTTATTGCAAAGGAACACCGGCCTGAATCACAGTGGTCAGATTACAGCCTGTTTTATGCTATTCAGATGACAGAAATGGAGAAGCGGGGGAATCATGAACAAATGCAGTTACACTGGAGGGACCAGGTAATATTCATGGCTGCAAACTGTGAGGTAAAAATGCCTAAATAACTGGCAGAAAGGGGTATTTAATGAGCCAACATCAAGGCCCTCATAGGCAGTGAAGTCAACATTATCAAGAGGATGCAGGTGAGTATAAGTGGATGCAAGCATGGAGCGTTTGGATGGAAAACACCACGTTCCACATTTATCTCTACAAATTTGATGGGAAATGACTCAGACCTAGCATGACGCTGCTGATCACAGAGAAAGCAGTGTGCTTTATGTCTTTTTTTAATAAGAAACTAATTTATGTGTGGAGCAAATTTACCCTGGAGCAGAACAAGCGAAACCTGGACGGGTAAAATCACAATGAGCCTTTTTTTTTTTTTTTAAAGGAAACAAATTCCTTGCAAACAGAAGCATATTTTAAAAGGCTTCAGTTTTAAAAAAACATTTTCAACTTCAAGAGCCAAAAGATTCAAAAGAAAAATACTTCTGCTCTTCTGTCTTTTTCAGCGACTGTTGTGTTACGCTAAGAGTTACTGAAACAGACTCGTGTGGGAGTTTTCCTCTTTGAATTTGTAAGAGATATATATAAAATGTAAGCAAACATACTGTTACCGCAGTCAACACAAATGATGCACTTTCACACATGAAGGCCATTTAAAGTACAGTCAGTAATTTTTGAGGTGATTTAATAAAAAAAAAAAAAGCTATTGTACTCATAAATGTACAAAATGAGGGTGTAATTCTCCTAAACTTATAATTAATCCATTAAAATTACACAGGAGCCGCCATCAGAAGATGAGCACACCGTGGTCATAAAGAGATGGACACGGTCAGCAACAGTACCGAGACTGTGGCATTTACATTTATGTTCATTTGGTGCTAAAGGGCCCAAAATGTGCCAAGAAAATATCCCCACACCATTACAGCAGCAGCAGCAGCAGCAGCAGCAGCCTGAATCATTGAGGCAAAGCAGGAACCATGACTGCATGCTGTTCACACAGCAGAGACTGACACTAATCAGACCCGGCTGCGTTTTTACAGTGTTGGTGAGGCCGAGCCTCAGTTTCCTGATCTTAGCTGGCAGGAGTGGCGCTCGGTGTGGTCTTCTGCTGCTGTAGCAGGGTTATAATAGCTTTGGATTTTACATTATAGCTTAGTTTTAGTTCATTTTTACTTCTTTTTCTCTAATTCAGTTAGTTTTCAGAGTGGCTTTGCTCATTTTTATTGGTTTTTATTTTTGGTTTAATGCTTAGTTTTAGTTTAGTTTCATTAGTTTTAGTATTTTCATATTTTGTCAGGTGCAAGATTCAAGGTGCAAAAGTGACTATTGTGTAATGAAAACTCAACAAAAGATACTCTTTAAAGAAATATATTCAACAACCAACTGTTCACAGACAGCAGTACTACATGCTAATGTGTGTAATATTAAGGACACACGTGAGCATCAACAGGGAGAAACAACGAAAAATATGAACTCCAAAACTCAATAGAAACTACAATAAACTCCAATAAAGTTCAGCGTCAGTGCAGTAGATTAACAACAGCTACATGTGGTGTTTGACAAAAACTCTTTGAAGGAGTCAAAGGTCAAATCCAGCTGCATCCTGATGTTCTCACCACCTGAAGCTGCTTCTGTTTTGGAGCTAGCTTGGTTAGCTGCTCTAATTAGACTTGCAGGGTCTTTGCGGCCTCTGTACACAACCTACGGAAGTGTCCGACCTCATGTCTGCATTCATGCTTGTGGAGCTGGATTGTGTGTGATTGTGGTCATTCCCTCACATCCATTCCGATAGTTTCAGCAGTCTCATACAAGGAATTTGCTGAGATTTGTGAGTCCTTATATCGATGCTTTGATTATTATTCCTGATTGTTATTCTCTGACTGATAAAGTAGCCGGAAACGCACAAGGACTAAACAGGTTAATCACAACGTTGTGGGCTGCGTGGACCCGACAAGTAGTCACGTTTCTCCGGAGGTGCAGGTCAGGTTACCTCGTAGGTTCAGAGCAGTTTCCTTGTGCGCGCTTCTCAGCTGGACGTTGATGTTGGTGTTTTTTTCCTGACTGAAGTGTTTGCACATTTTTCCTCATCCACAACAAGACACTCGCTTCTGTCTGTGCTGTCGTAGTCAAAGGAACTCCGTACGGCACTCTGCTGCTTCCTCCGCAGACCGCTGCCATTGCTTTTTGGACCAGCGCGGTGAGCACGCGCACGCATGCACGCACACAGTTGCCCGATGGCGCTCCCAGCTTAAACTCGGAGAGCGGAAAAAATGATTTCATCAAAAAAAAAGATTTCATATCAATCCACAAGGCTTTAAAATAAAATGAAAAACAAGAAAATGAAAGTCAGTTTATCTATAATTTCAGTTAGTTTTAGTTATAGTTTTTATTTATTTCAGTTAAAGACAATGTTTTTTCAATTTCAGTTTTCATTATTTCGTTCGTTTTCATTAACTATAATAATCCTGCCCTGTCGCCCGTCTTCTTCGAGGTCTGACCTGTTGTACGTTCAACTCCAGCCTCTTCTGCATCGCCTGGTTGTATTAAGTAGTTATTTGAGTTACTGTTACCTTCCTACCAGCTCGTAGCAGTCAGGCTTTTCTCCTCTGACTTCAACAAGACATTTTCACTCAAAGAACTGCTGCATTCTGGATATTTTCTTTTTTAAACCATTCTCTCTAAGCCCTAGAGATGGTTGGGCAAAAAAAGTACCAGTAGATCAGCAGTTTATGAAATATTCAGACCAGCCTGTCTGCCACCGACGATAATGTCACTTTCAAAGTCGTGTGAATCACCTTCCTTCCCCGCTCTGATTCTCAGTTTGAACTTCAGGTCATCCTGATCATGTCTGAATGCTGAGTTGCTGCTACATGATTGACTGATTAGGTCTTTGTGTTAACAAGCAGTTGAACTGGTGTAGTGTACCTAATGATGTGAGTGAGTATTTCTTACAACCAGGCAGTAACCTCCAGGGCAAAGAGCTGCAGTTCCTCAAATAGCCACTTGAGGCCGGCTCCAGAGGCAACCGACCTCCACAGACTCCACTGTTAAAATACTTCAGGGAGGAAATAAACATGTTTACAGCCTTGTAAAAAAAAAAAAAAAAAACGCTTTTGGTCTCTATGAGCTATTTGCAGGTTCACAATGATTATTTAAAGAGTAAGTTTTTCAGAACACACCTGGATAAACTTCATTTAGGTTTAAAGATGGGGTGTGGCTGCCACCTCTGCTAATTGCTAATTGAACTGGACTTCTCAACTTCTCATGGTGTCGGTGCTTTTTGCAGCATTTTAATCTAATTATCTGACATATAATACAGATTGTTCTATATTTACATGTAAAGCAGCCTCTCCAGGAAGTCTGTGCTCCAGTTTCTGATATTACTATTCTAGTATTATTTGCTACCTGCTAGGCAGTACTTAGCACTGGCTAGCAGGTATCTTTACCTACAATCTGTGACTGCAATGTGTTAACAAAGTTTATTTGGCATGCTGACTGTTGTGACACGCTGCATTGGAAATGTTGTAATGGCTTATAGAGCGCAATGGTGCCATCGTTGCATTGCATCTGAAAGTCCCATGATGGTGCTGATAAGCTAAATCATTGTGGATGAACAAAACTCTGGCAACACATTTTTTCAAAAAGAGGCCTCTTGGCATTTAAAGAACTCAATCACTGTCGTTGCTCAAGATATAAAGTGTATATATATATTTATATATATATATATATACCGTATTTTTCGGACTATAAGCCGCTACTTTTTTCCCACGTTTTGAACCATGCGGCTTATAGCCCGGTGCGGCGTTTCTGTGGATTTTTCTTTAACCACCAGGGGGCTCTTTAGCAGGATATGAATCATGGGACGTCAAAGTTGGAAATCAAAGAAGAAAGCGCCAACAAGTGCTAGCAGCAGGCACAAAAGAGATTTTTTTCAAACTCCCTCATCATGGAAACCACAAAAAGAACTTCCTATGATGCCGCTTTTAAGGTGAGGGCTATCGACCTGGCACTACAGGAGGGAAATAGAGCCGCTGCACGTAAGCTCGGCGTGAACGAATCAATGGTGAATTGACTACTGATAACTCAAATTTGGGGTTGTCTGTCCCCCTCTGCTGAGTGCCGAGTAATTGTGGAAAACCGAGAGCGGCGGAGATACCAGCGGCTTATAGCACGGTGCGGCTTATATATGTACGTTTCCAGTTTTTTCCAAAAAATTTGTAGGTGCGGCTTATAGTATGGTGCGCTCTATAGTCCGGAAAATACGGTATATATATATATATAATAGATATATATATATAATAGATATTTGTGCTGCTTGACTTTCCTCTGAAGTGGTACAACTGAGCTTCCCTTCCTGCATGTGTTTGTGTATTTGTGACAGGCCCAGTCGTTCCTCTTCGAGCATCTGCACTGAGAATGTGTGTGACAGCTGTTTGTTTGATTGGACATTCCAAGTGTTTCATTTGCAGTTTTCATGCCAGGTTGTGAAAGGGATTTTGACACCTTTGTGTGCTGATTTGTAGCTAAGTGCACATATTGTTCATTTTCCCTTCAGTTTGAGAGACGTAAATAAGATATTTATTACTAGCATCAGGATTACCATTGCTCATTTAAAGATGAATGTATTTAACAGGGACCATGTGCAAACATTTGGCCAGTGTTAGCTAAACAGCTCATTTACATTGGCATGAAGATATTCATATTAATACAATAGCTAAATCATATGGCATACCATTTGCTTTCTCCTGTAAAATAAAATGCAGATAGATAGATAGATATGAGCTGTACAGACTCCAGTCTGCAGCAGTAAAGGAAGCATACCCTCCACTATGGCACATTTACTGCAAACGGTGATGCAATCAGCTCTTGTGGTTTAAAGCTAAAGATAAACCAGGTCAACTGAATATGCCTTGTGGCTTGTGGTGGGGCTTTGTCTTATACATTATATAGTTACAGTGTGCCATGCCTGCACAAACCCTTGTCTGCATGCACTGCATTCTGCTGCTGCATTTCTTTGTCCCCCCAGAGTTACTCCCAGCTCGCCCCTTCTTACCCCGCACTACGTTGGCAGCTGCAGGTGGCGTTTCCGTACAATATTTAACAGATTCACACATGCCCCTCCACCCCCCACCCCCCCACCCCCAACCCCTGTGCACCCTGCTATCCCAGCGGGGCCCTGCGTGGCGTTTGAGCTCTGAACAGCATTATCATCAGTCCAGTGTAAATAACATGAAGTGGCAACTCATAAATAGTTAATGATGCAAAAAATCCATGAAGTCGCTCCCTCGGCTCTCTGAACAGTGCGCTGCTGCCGGTTGCTGCGTTTCCTGGAGGGTCTTGTGGGGCACGCAGTGTTAGTTTGAATCATTGCCGGTGCCGTGACAAATTCACAGAGCGATTAGTAACAGGTGGTAAAACGCCACAGCAGGTTATTCAAGGCGAGCTGATATCACAGAGCTAAAGGTAATTATAAATGTTTGCACTGCATGTCAATAGAAGTAGACATGAACATAAGACCTCAGTAGCAAATAAGCAAGGAGCACTTTGTTGTTAGGCTCAAAGGAGCTCACTGTGCTGGGCAAACTGAAGGCCTGCATGTCTGAAAATGGAGCACAGTGGGAGATTTTGAATGGCATCCACTGCTGCTACTTTCTGACTATGGCAAGTACTCAAATCATACTCAGGGCTTTGTTCGGCTTTGCTGTTAAATGACCTCTTAGATCAGACTCTAACGAACAGTCGCGGTCTTTTCATTTTCTTTGTCGATGCATGGATGCCAGCAAATTTAAGAATTCACTTTTCTCTACACGGTGCTGCCTTTCAGCATGATTTATTAGTGTGTGTTGTATCCATGTACGTTTAATGTGACAATATGGATGTTTGATCTTTGCTGATTGGTTAAATTTGATGCTCAGTGTGTTAAAACAATACGTTTTATAATTACTTTACCTTAACTTGTTATCAGGGATGGTGCAAATACACGATTGTTCTAACTGATCCTGGTCCCTCTCAGTGGACAGAAACAAATGCAACATATTACAGTTAACCAGATATTTAGTTTCATTCATCATGTTTTTATGTATAACTTTGGAAAGTTGCTTTTTTTCCTGATTATTTTAACACCACATGAATGCACTGTTAACAGGCCAGGGCACCGGTCAGTGTTTATGAATGCAGGTAAATTGTAAAAAGCCAAAACAACCTTGTCTGATTCCAGGCTTTTTCACTCATTTGCTCTTTAAATGTATGCATCCTCAGACTGCACACACAAACGTGCAAACTTTGCTTCTGTAATAAATTCAACCAAGTTTCATTCAGAGTTTTAGTTTTTTTTGTCACATTGAACCCACCCAGGTAGACGAGATATGTTCAAGTCTCTATGTCGACTCAGTTGGAGACGCTGCACCTTTTAAGTTTGCTTCATGCACATGTGGACAACATTTTTATCTCATTTACGCATGTGTGTGTGTTGAAGTACTTAAAGAAGTGTCTAACCCTTGTTTGGCGATCTTTGTGAGGTCATTAATTAACAGTAATATCTTTCACCCCATCATTAACATCAATAAATGCCACACCATCATCCTAAAGCCCGACCAAAACTGAAGTTTAATCCTAAAACTAAGTGCTGCCCCTCAAAAGGACCTTTGGAAGGGTTCGATAAGAATGAGAGCTGCTCCAAAAGCTGTAACGTTCCCAAAGATAGCTGGAAATGTTTTTAATGGTGAATGACTTCTGCCACAGTTTTCATATAACCTGCAACGCATACTTTCTGCAAAGCTGCAGTCAAACACACACATGCAGTGTGCCTGCATGTGAGGCATTTAGGGAAGTCTGTAAACTCCAGTTACAAAACATACCAAAGTGACATGGCACTGTCATGGAAAATTTTAATAAAATACAAAATGGTACATTTCCCTTTCAAGTTTGTTCTTTCAGCACTTGTTAAAAAATCCAGTTTTTAGAGAATTATTGCTGCTCCTCTTGCCAGAAGTTTGGCACAGCGCACGAGGTTGACAGTACAAATATAACCACATTCACACCAATTGTTTTTCTACATGGTGATTTATGAACAGAATTAAGAAATTCAAGCATCAAGGTGATCAAACAATGTTAGGTTTTTTTAATCTGTCTTATTTCCCACAAACCACGATGGACATAATCTCGATGCAAACAAAAATAAGCATTTGTTGGTGAATTATTTAATCCGCATCATCCACCCTGTGTTTGCCTTTTTAAGCAAACAAAGGAAGGAACACAAGTTCAGTAATATTTTGATTCAGATTTAATTTTGTTGCATTTGCAAGAAAAACTACATTTAAAAAAAAAAAAAAAGGACAATAATAAATGTTACTTCTTCCAAGCTCTCAGTATAGGAGAATTGATTCCATGATTTAGTTTGTGCTGAAGTGTCCTCACACTGGAATGTGTTATATCGTACATATTGTATATTATAATTATTATGTCCACCCCCAAGTGCTTTCCTTCAAATATGAAAAATGTATCTGTGGTCTTTGAGTGCTTTCATTTCAGGGAATGGAGGGCTGCCAGTTTGGAATCTGCAGCCAAAAACAAGAAGGCGGTATCTAGGGAACAGAATAAATAAATGAATAAATAATTGAGTAAATAAATAAATAAATAAATACAGGCAGGATCTGACTCCAGTCAGAGAGACGAGCCTGCTGCTGCCGTGCTCATGCAGACACAGCCCGAGCTGCTGGTCCCAGACTTTTTTTTTTTTTTTTTAACCTGGCCCCCCTCTTTCTCCAGGACCGCTGCACATCCCCCTTGATGCAGCACATTAGTTTCATCGCCGAATTGGATCTCCTCATGCACGCAGCGAGTTTCCCCATCAGCTGCCTGTCTGTCAGTGTGAGGATGGTAATTCGGATGGGAAGGAGGCTGGGGAACAGCTGCTCTCGCAACAGCCAATAATAATGCAAAAAAAAAAAAAAAAATTACTAACCTTAAAAACCACAGAGATGGGACTAAATTGGGAATCTATACAGCTTTCGCGGGCCCTCTCCCGTGAATTGTCTCTTCCCTGACAAGCAGCTCATTGCATTTCCCATCATGCATCTGATCGGTCATTCAGAAACACAAAACACAAATAAGTCAAGTCGACCATCTGCTTGTTAGTGGCAACTATAAAAGTGCCTGTTTTTTAAATAAACACTAAAATGACTCTGACGGGCCACCTGAATGGAAAATCAAATATTTTGTGTTATTTAAGGTGGGTTTCTGTCAACAATAAAACAAAGCTCGCCTTTAATTTATTACAGCAACACACAATACTTGTGTTGTCCTCATTTTCTAAATCAATAATCAGCCCAGCATGCTTCATTAACAGTGACCAATCAGAGACAAGCTGGGGATCTCATTTTACAACATGAGCATTCTGAAGACATAAACCATCTGCTACTTGTAGGAACAGAAAAATCAAATTAATCCATTCTTATCATGCATTCAGATTTTAAAGCAATTAAAGATGTTCTCAGTCTAATCGCAGACACAGAAGTAGCTCGGTAATGAGGAAGGCAAACTCTTAGGTGAACTTTCCAGGGTTCTCAACGGCGTGTTTGGAAACTTTACAAGTCTCACACACTCCAGTGAGCCGTTAGCCTGTACAATACAGATGTTGGCAACGACAATGAATTTTTTATTAAGCATTTAATCATTGCTCAAACCCAGATTTCCCATAATAGGGGGGGCTCAAATTCAAAACCGAGGGATGCCAAATCATCTACAGCGTAATGTTTTCTTTTTAATATAAGAAATAAACAGCTGCCAAACAAGCGCAACTGGTTTTAAGATTATATAAAACCCAACGATGAACTCGAATGTTGAATTTACCTTAATTAAGCTCGGGGACTCGTGCTCGCCCAGAACGCTAATTTGGGCTCAGATGTGGTTCTGGTGCTTTGGTAACCTCAGAGGGCGCGGGCATCAAACCCATGCAGCCACACTTTATTACAGCGTGATGCTGTCCAACTACAGCTAAGATATGGATGACTTTAAGACAAAACAATGTGGAGCAATACTTAATACCACTTTGCCTTTTTAACCTGAGTCATTAACCTTCAGAACCTAGATGCAATAACACACACACACACACACACACACACACACACACACACACACACACACACACACACACACACACACACACACACACACACACACACACTGCAATAAGCATTTGTCAAAAGCAGCATTTCACTGTGTTATCATTTCCTCTCTTCTTTCACTTACATCATCAGCAAACAAGAAAATTTACACTGATGATAATAAATCTGAATCACCGCAGCCTTTGAGCACAATAGAGTTGTGCGAGCTGGAAGAACGGTTGTGTTTAAGCGACCGTTCTTGATCTCACATTCGTGGAAGGTGAATGATTTCTTTAATAAACCTTCCTTCCCTGTCTGGGGGCTTTCCCGCGACAGCCACGGCGCTCACCTGTTCCACCGCAAACCTGTACAGTGATGTTCTGGAGGTGGCAGGCATAGAGGGAGCTCATCACAGTGAAGTCGCTGAAAGATATGGGAGCTCTGATGGTGCGACACATCTTCCTGTTTGAAGTCTTCCTGCTCACAGTAAGTACTTCAATACAGGTCTTTTATTTAATATTATATGGCTAAGACTTGCGGCATTACTTAATATTTAACAAGTGTTAAATATGTTGTTTTCCAGGAAAACTGTTGGGCTCACAAGCTTTTTGTTTTCCTTCTTTTTCCACGATTATTGCAGTTATCTGTGCTATATTTCTACTTTAGTCCCTTTCCCTCCACCCCAGCACAATTTCCATGTGCACTCACATTTGTGGCCCCAGTTGAAATTCATGAAGTCCCCCCAGTGCTGGGGTTTACTGGGCTGTCGACCAAGCCAAGAGTGCAATGAGCTCATTGTTACGCTCCGACTGCTGCTCTCGATTTCAGAGCTATCAACAGCTGTCGATCGGAGATGTCCTGGACACCGTCCATCAATCACAGGCCCCCATCATCAGGAGACAAAACAAATAACAGGCAGCCAAATGTAAAGCCCAGAGTCAAACCAGGTGCAACAAAACACCCAGACACAAACGCAAGCATGACTCAGAACAGGGTCTTTATGTAGTTCCTAACAGACTGTTAAGGTCAAAAGTTCAGCAGTGCGTCACTGCCAGGTTTGCTGGGTTCAGTCATGCTGAACAAAAAAACAAATCACTGCTCAATAAGACTTCACATCATCAAATATGTTACTTTAACATAAAAGCAGGAGCATTAGAAAGAATCAGCACTGATGGCTTCAGAATATTTATATTTCTGAATGAACTCAGTGGCTGTTAAAGCACAAAAACACCCAAATTAGCTTTATTGTACTGCGCCGTTATGGGAAAAACAACTTACATGGATGTTTTCATGCTATTCCAGGGACAGACACGTGGTAGTAATATAAGGAGCGAGCCAGCAACAGAAGTAAACAAGACTGCAAAGAGTGGATCAATCTGCAGTGTCCAGTCAGACAAGTGCAGTTCCTCAAATGGCCACTTGAGGCTGCATCCAAAGCAAAATAATCCGCACAGACTCCGGTGTTCCTTTCCAGCAGAAATACAAATATTTACAGCATGAGGGAAAAAAAAAATTATAGCTCATTTCCAAATGGCACTGCTGCACAACTCACCTGTTCAAACTCTGAGGGTGAAGGTCGTGAATTATTAGGAGGCCAGCTTAAAGCAGCCACATCCCTACTAACATCCCACACAAGAATTTCGTGCTCGAGTTTAGGCGAGTGAATCCTAGTAGTTTATTTAGCAGCTCAGTGTGTTTCACCTGCACAGTCTATAGTTTGATAGCATTAGCTCATGAGTTAGCAATTCAGCCTTTTACCCAAAATAAGGTCACATGTTTCAAAAAAGCACGAATTTAGTGAAAAAAAGATGAGGGCGAGACCACAGGAACCAATGGGTGACATCACAGTAGCTACAGTCATCTTTTTTATACAGTCTGTGGTGTATATACCAATAATGCATGAGTGAAAGTATATAGAATAAGAACTGGCTTCCAAATTGTGGAGGAATTTTTAGGGGGGTCACATGGGGTCAAGAAGCTGTGACGGCTCATTGTGAGCATGCTTGTGAGACAGGACTGACTCAGCGTGGAACAGCGAGGACCTACAGAGCTGAGCTGAAAGACCGTCATGGTTAACACGCCTTCTCTCACACGCCCTGCCACATACACGATGTCTTGCATTGATATACGGAAAGAATCATGCAACACAAATGAAGGCCTTGTTAACAGGGTGGTTTCCACCAGGATAACGTTTTGTTGTCGTCGTGCTTCTGCGATCCGACTCTGCACAAGTTGACCTGACAACACGAGACTTTAAACTCACAAATGTTTCACGAGGGGAAAAAATGCCATCCAGCATGTCTGATGAATTTGAACCTTTGCTGCAAACATTTCTGTAACTCTGTTTCATTTGGATTTTATTGTATTAAAGCAGATTTTTATTTTCACAAGTCAAATGGAGCTAATATCTAAAAAAAAAAAGACATTAATAATCAAAGCTCACTGAGATACATAGTGTAAACATTTTTGAGAGCCAACTATGTAGATAAATAAACGTTTGCTCTGACTTGCCGGTCTTAACGCAGTAATGTTTACAGTGCTTGTTGTCCATGAATCTGATCTGTTTTATTACAGCATGACTTTATCCTGCAACTCCTGTTTCAAGCTGACTGACAGTGTGAGGCAAAATAAACAGTCTATGGACTTAAAGCATAATCGATTACTGAAACAGTCATCACCTGAACAACAGCGTCATACATACTGCATCTACCTCATGTATATATGCAGTACATCTTCCCTATACTGTACTGCATTGCTGCAGCAGGTCACTGCATAAGCTAACCTTATAATTCAAAGACTGAGCAGGAATTCGGAGGCCGGTGTATGGATACTAACAGAGTGCAGGTAAATAAATCATCACCCAATCCTAGCCCTGCACTAACCCTTACACCATCTGTTAGCATCAAAACTATATGACACAAGATACATAATTAATAGTTAAACAACAATCTAATTAAAACGGACAAACTGGATGCTCTTGCCATTAGGGAGCTATATTACGGGCTAAATTTTAAGCTAGAATGAATATTTAAACAGCAAAATTATCTTCACTTCCAGTCTTGAATGCATTATATGAATATGTGAAGTGCATTCGAAGTGGGACCTACAAGATGCAATTTTCCTTCATCAAAAGCAGTAAGTAATTGTTAAGTTTGCCGCCGTGCCGTATGTGCTGTGCTGCTGGATGAGTAACACAAAGAGGCTTTTACCTTGCCAGGTAGTTGCTCTTTTTTGGAAGTTGAGCTGATATGAGCACCTTTAAGAGAGCCTGTGTGCTGTCATCAGGTAACCAGCTGCTTCGCGCGTCCCCGTGTAGCCTGCTTGACCCCTGTGACCCTCATTTATATTAGTTACATCATCCTAATGCGTGATTGCATTATGCAGAGCCTTACATCTCGGCTTTACAATACAGCTGATATTGCATGCACGGACCAACAGATGCAGACAAACAAATAGAGGCACACACACACACAGAGAGACATAAAGAAACACACACATGCATGCATAGAGGGTAACATGATGTTTCCCCAAAGGCCCATCAATTCCTATGTGTAGCAACTACAGATTCCAAACCGCCATCAAAATCCAAACAAGATCCGTCAGCAATTAAGGGAATACGGGGGGACATTAGAAAGACGAGCTGCTATCCGGCCTACATTCCCATTCCCTGCACAGCGGGCAGTGGGATGAGTCTGGCACTGAGGCACTCATGGAAGACCCACGCATACCCTGGGTCATCTATATTCCACCCATGTTATGGCAATATTGATATTGGCAGGCAGGCTGCTGATATTGGGTACGTAATTGATGCAATTAAAACAGGAGGCCATTTTACTATTATTGGCAAGAATGTGTACCCCCCCACCCCCCATTTTAGGAGGCAAATATGATTTGGAAGCAATGCAGAGAGATCCAGAGAGAACCCACTCGTAATAAAGGAATTCGTCTTGTCACATCAATGTCGATTTTGGTTCATCGGTTAATGCAGTTTATTAGAGGGGGAGAACTGTACTTCTTTTGTAGTGGCTCGCATATTTACATAAATCTATCATGCACGCCGGCAGTCTATGTTCTCCTCAAATCACAAAGTACAGCACCATAATTCACCTTGCAACAAACCATTGAGCCGAGTCTTAGTTTTGCTTAAACTGCACACTCAAGTTGAGAATCAAATATATAACGAGGGAGAAATGCTTGTTTTATCCATTATTGAAGTCATCTGCAAAGATATGAGGATCTGAAAAGAGCCAGAATGAAAGAAAAATGCCAATCAGTCCAATAATATTGGGTTTATGCACAGGTTATATACCTTGGAAATAAAAGACCTGAGTGCTTTTAGAACCATATGTTGCTTCTTGTTCCAAGAGGGGAGATGCATTCATGTCACTTATGTTTCTGATTAGCAAAATGATTTATGCCACAATCACTCAAAATTCAGACAGCAAATGTGAAAATGCATTGTGACTCCAACAGATGTGCACAATAAAAACAAGATTCCCATTGTAATCTGGGGTACTTAGTTTATATGAAGCTAATATAAGGCACGCTTGGATGTGGCAAAGTCACTCTTTTAAAATTTGACTATAAATGATTGGAAATAAATTGTGTGTTTTATGCTGGATGGCAGGAGTGGGTTGATAAATTAGGAACATTTTGTACCCTGACTTATCTACAAGACAAACCTGGTGGAGATCACAGGGATTAATTGCTTCAGAGGTGTGGAACGCCGCTTTCCCATTCTTCCCCGCGCATTCTGTGCCTAAAACAATGATTAATCACCCTTTAACTATTCCCCAGAGGATGCCGGCATTTGCCAAGCTGGCCTTATCCGCCGAAATCCGCTGTGCAGGTTGGGGAAGGTACTTGCCAGGTACAGCGAAGGCAACCTGTCCTCATCCGTTATCAGATTAGGGAAGTGTCAGGGAGGCAGACGCACAGGAGCAACGCTGTTGTTCCTCGCAGATCCCAAACCGCTGCCCACCAACTCCTCCCCCAAACACCCCCCTCCTGTTTATTTCCTCTACTCACAGCCCTAACCAACCCCTCCATCTCTCCAACCTCAAGCTGCCACTCACTCCAAAACCCATCAGCTCTGTCAGCTCTTCCCAGCCAATCACTGGCCAGGCTGCACTGGCAGCTCACAGGGCTGCTGATCTTCTGCCAGCAGTGAACGCTGTGAATCAGATGCCTCCAACTTCTGTGAAAGTTAAAAAAAAGGGCCCCTCTGAAATGCTTCACTAAACATAAACATATATCTGACATCACTTTGTGCCTATGTGACATCTGCCATCTGCCCGTCAAGCTTTGGATAAGTCAGGTCAATCACTACACACATCCTAAAGCCTCATATCTTAAAACCCTTTAGCTGCTTGGAGTAATTTTGATATTAGAGAATCAACAGTTTCATTTAGGTAAACATATGCGATACATTACCCTCAATTAGTAATGTTACAGTACTCGTACTGCTTATTTCCATCCTGGTATTTGGTGGATATGATGGCTCCACAGTGTATTGGTTTACTCATTCACAGAACAAGTGAAAAGAAGCCTGATTTGATCCCGGGAGGAGGACACAAATCCCTTTGGGGTTGCATCAGTACGGGCATCTGGCATAAAAATCTGCCAAATCAAACATGTGGAGCCACCCACTGTGGAGACCACTTAAAACGAGGGAGCAAAAGTAGCTTTTTTATGTCTACTGAAAAGAATCAGTAATAAAAACTTTGTTAGTATTTTCAGTAGTTTTCTGATGTAGTATTCTGGTATTTACCAATAAAGTACGTGCTATCCAAACAGCATCTCTAAAGGAACATTTTATTTTATTCACTTTAATGCCAGGGGTCCATCTGGGTATGGAAGTCTAAAAGTGCCAAAATTAAATAAATAAATGCATCATTAGATAATTAATGTTTCATGAATGAATAAAAATTAGAAATAAATCATTTATTCAATATATAATTGATTACTTAATCAAAACATCAAATTAGTTTATTTAAAAACACATTTAATATTTTACAATTTAATTATTTCACGTTTCCTGTGTTGCAGTGAATGATGAATTTATTTATCTGTCAACCGCACCCATCAAAGTCAGGGGGCGGGGCTAATTCTGATCTTTGCTCTGGATTCTTTCAGTCAGTGTTTGTCTTTACCAAGTATGCAGGATTTGTATTGCCTGTTTGCTGCTTCCTTCTTTGTAAGTACACTCAGGACTCTGAACCTCTGAGGACAGAAGGACGCAGCTCACGGTGAGACAGCAGCACACTTGATGACATCAGCTCAGCTTCACTGTGTACTTTACTGCCTTATATCCTTATGATTTATGTTTACAGCAAAAATAGCACATAACAGGCCTGATTACATGTCTTCTTTAAAAATATACACACATTTTCATAAGCATGCTGGTGAGATGCTCAGCTAGAAAAGGCCCATTAATGTGAAAATATCTGGAAAAGTCATAACACTGGACTGATTTGGAATGAGGTGGTAAAAACTGTACACCAGCAGTATATTAAATTAAATATTACTGATTATTCCACAGGACTGTATTAAAGATGCATTATACATGTAGACATAACACTGTTCATCAAAGAAAAAATGCACAGGTCAGATGATCCTAGTAGACTTACAACAGACAGCTGGTGTTTAGAATACAGTCGAATAAATATTAAAAAAAACAGATAATTTGATCATTTTTGGAGCAGGGCGTAACATCATTTTTCAGGATATCCATGAACGGCATCAAAATGCCGGTCCAGATGTTTCTCCCGGTGAAAATGCTCTCACTTTCCTCCTGTAATAAAATATTTTTAATGTTAGTGTTAGTTTTAATTGAAAATAAGCTGTTTATAGAAGTATAACCCATGTGAACATCAGGAATAAGATGAGCAAATGATTCAGTTCAAAATATACTGACAGCGCTCCAGTGAGACATTAAGGTTCACTAAAGCGATCCAGTTATGAAGCTTAATTTAATCCCAGCCAAACTGATTTACTCAAGGAACAAATAAAACACAGAAATAAACCCAACATCACCCGTTAGATATCCATCCATCCATTTTCTTCTGCTTATCCAATTCACAGTCAATGGGGGGGCTGGAGTCTGTCCCAGCTGCCTTATGGTGAGAGGAAGGGTGCACCCTGGACAGGTCACCAGTCTGTTGCAGGGCTACGCAGAGAGACAGACAGCCATTCACACCTCTGGGCAATTTAGAGTCACCAACCTAGCGCCACTAACTGCATGTCTTTGGACTGTGGGCTGCAGCAACCCGGAGAAAACCCACACAGAAAGGCCCAGGCCGGGTGGTGATAATTCATGTAATACTGCCCGTTAGATATCACTGAAGTGACTTTGTGTTTACCTTCCAGTAAGAGGTGAGGGTCAGCAAGGGTTTTGGAAACAGTGTGCTGGGATCAGGCTGCTCTCAGTGGGCATCATGAGCTCTGACCACCCAGTCAGCTGATAACTGCCAAGGTGAGCTAGCCGTTAGCCTGGATACTTGAAGATTGTGCCACAGCATTCTTAACAAAATCTTAAAAACAGTAGTTTCAAAACTTTCCTTGTAATTTTGTTGTGCTTTCCTCCGTCATTGCCAGTTGTGATATCATTTAAGATGCATTCTGGGATACCTGTCCGCACCACCAACACTGACTGTGACGCTGGATCAATCCATTATCTGGGATCAATTGGTCTTGACCTTGCTCTGCAGGGACGTCGGGGTCTGTTGATGAGCCACAGTGACAGTTTCATGATGCACTGCAGCACAGGAACCATCCAGCTAATGCTATTTATATATTTATAGATTGTTGCTTTGTCTAAAATTGTGTACTTCCATACTTACAGTAATTTGTATTGTGCCCAGTAGGGTTAGGCAATTTGCTCCAGAGTCCAATCCAACCGTCCACCCGCTATAACACACAATGTGCAATCTAAATGCAAACAAAGCAACTTCCAGCAGAAACCGTTACACCTTCACCTTCAACAGTGAACAGTCAACAGCTGCTGACTTTTAGCTAACAGAGGTGGACAGAGATCAGCTGAACTGCTTTTTTAACAGACTTCGATTTTTACTGTATTGTTCAGTCAGTTTATTTTCTGGCTAAAATATCTCACCTGTCTCCACTGCGCTCATCCTTCACGCTACACACACCAACATTGTTCACCTCTTAAAAAGTTAAGGAGACAAAATAAATGAGTCATATTAAGCTCCAATTTAAAAATCAACCCAACAGTCAGAAATATCCTCCTTCTGTTTTCTGTCATCTGATGGCGTCAGTGGATCAGTGTAGTCGCTCCACGCATCAAACTCAGAGCATGAAGAAGTCTGGGTATGAACCTGTGTGCACCTGCAGGCCCAGAAAAGTCTGCCTCACTTTCACCATCAATCTCTGACATCACTGTCCATCAGCACAGCCCCAGACACCAGGTCATTTAGGCTTGTTTGCAACTGTCAAACCATTACTGATCGTCACTGACCTTCAGTGGTTGCCATTGCTGTGGAAGAAGGAGGAAACAATGTTCAGCCAGTATGAATCACAGTCATCAATAATAAGCTAATCTAGAGAGCTAGCTAACAGAGGCAGATTATTTTAATCAAGCGCTCTCATTACATGTGTAGTGCTGTTATGTGCTATATGCTCATGCATGTTTGACTGTTGCCTGCACTAAAGACTTTATTATTATTATTTGTGCACAGAGGCTCGACCAGCTGTCACTGTCTGCAAAAAGTGGCAACGTGTCATTTGTAGTCAAATGTCAGAGAACGCCACAAGAGGCAATCATCATTTGTCACAACTGACTTGAGACAACAATAATGAGTCATAATTCACACACAGCTCAAGTAAGGAGAGTCTCCTGTATGACATGTACTAACAGAAGTATCCAAGTGGAAGTCCCTACTCAATTGCACAAAGTACTGTAAATTAAAGATGGCTGTAGAGACTGTGCCTGCGTTCCTTGTTTAGAAAGGTTTTGTTATGAAGCCTCAAGCTGAACATTAATACTGCTGCCATCTTTTTATTTTTTTGGATGTGATGAGTGAAGGGTGGATCTGATGGAGAAGTGCACTGCATGCTGTTTCCACCCTGCTGGTCACTAGAAAGAATGCAGGTTTAATGGACTTGAGTCTATATCACTTCTGGATAGATGAACTGACCCACAAAACAAGTGGATACATTGTTTTTGCAAATGTGAGAAGTGAATCTAAGATGTACAGTACAGTCAGAAGCTTGGACACACTCACCCATTTCATATGAATAGGTGAGTGTGTTACTGTGTGCCATTGTTGCCCTTTAGATGGAACCCTAATGTGGCATTTTTTTGTGAGTCAATTTAATGAAGCAAATCTGATAAACAGAAGCAGTTCAGTCTCCCGGTCTAAAGTCAGGTTTGTGTTTAGCTTCATCACTCCAAGTTAAAGTGGAAAAAGTCATTTCGACCAATGGCCAGTGTCATCATTTAATTGGAAGACTTTTGGGGAAATGCACATTTTAATATGAACGGTTAAAAATAGAACAAATAACTCTTTCAGCACCGCTGTTCACTTCCTATAAATAGACCATCCATCCTCACTGGAAACTCATAACGAGGTCGTACTTAATGAGGTGGGAAAGGAGCCTCAGAGGTATTATTGAGAGTCACGGATCCCAACGTAGAACAACAAGGGCAAGACAATCAGTGAGACCTCACCCCACCCGGGGACTCATAGGACAACTTTGTTCTGGTCAGTTAGCAAAACGAGGTTATCCTTTTAATATTTCATGCCACCTGCAGCGAGTGCCTGCCTGCACTAATGTGAGGAGCCTATAAACAGCCTGCTGGTCCCTTGCTGATCTTTTTCATGACCGTGGCTCATAAGTGCAGGCTTTATCTCCATATCGACTCGATATCTCAAATGGATAACTTGTGTTGCCGCTGATTTGTGTTGGAAGAGGAGTGAGGCGTGAAAGCTGCGGTAAAGGCAGGCACACCTCTTGCTAATGCTGTTTGAGTTGCCTCGTGGCCCCGAGGGGCTGCCTCACACTCTGTTCCCCACCTCACAGATGGACCACACTCCACCACTGTCTACTTTCTGCTTCCCTGCTCTCTATCAGCTGTCAAATGCAATGTTATCACTAAGCTATACAACCAAAATAGCAATTATTCAACAGGAGTGCCACCACAAAGCTGAAAGGAGCTTATTTGTACCATAGTGAAAATGTACCAAAGTGTTAGGCATGAAACGGGACTTTTTTCCTGACAAAATGTAACCAAAGGTTCTCAGCGAGTGTTACATTTAAAACTTATCATGATAACGAACTGATCATATATCAGCTAATTCTATTTTTCAGCAGCCGTGATGTTCATATTCAGCAGTCTATTGAATATTTCAGTAGCAGGACAGGATATTGTGGTGATGACTGAAAATAAACTCAGCCTGGTTCATGGTGAAGGAGGACTGAACTTTCCCATGCAGCACAAGGGAATATGATATGTAGGGTTTTGTACTCACAGATGATACTTTTACAAGGTCTTGATTTGCAGCCTTTTCACAGGATCTGTTTACAACAAAAAAATTATGGGAAGTAAAACCGGTCATTTGAGTCAAACTCAGTGTCCCAGGCATGGATTAGGCCTGGTCTCAGATCATTATCAGCAGAGGTTTTCATTCAGATGATCAACCGATATCCAGGAAACCTGCTTTATAGGTTATAACGATATTAAAATAAAAAGTAATCAACATCTGTTAAACTTCAGGGTTTAGTATCCATTAGACAAGTCAATGAGCTCATTACCTACAGGCTATGAGTTGTTTCCAGTAGTAAATGAGGGGTCCTAAGAGATGCCTTGTTAAAAGTCTCCTTGGTTCACGTAACAAACTTAAAGTCCAGTTCAAACCCTACCACTCCATGGGGTCTCTTAATTAGGGGGTGTGGTCAAAACACCAGGCGAGTACAGGGAAACCCTCCCCTTTCCAATCAGCATGTGAGTCAATTTAAACTTCTATCCCCAGATTTATTAGGATCAAATGCCATCCATCCACTTCTGGAAATGAGCTAATGCATTTCAAGTGTTTTCACAATAAAATATTTTCAACTATACTCCACTTATCATCACTGTTGGTTAACACGAACCTTTATATCAACAGCATGAACAGCAAGTTTAAATCAGGTTATTAAAGTACAGAGAACAGATAAGACAATAATTTTATTACAGGCCAATATGTTACTTGTGTTTGCATTCATTTATTTTGAGAAGCGTATTTTAATTGATACACTTTGATCATATTGCTGCCTGAATTATAGCATATGTATTTGATAGTTATTTGCAGTATGTAGCAAACCATTACTCCATAGGTTGTGATTTAAGCGAGGGTAAATACCCTGCTGAGGGTACAGCCGATTAACATCACCATTCGACCCAACGTTGGACTGCGAGGAAAGGAGAAAATCCAAGCAGGTGCAGGGAGAACATGGAAACTCCACACAGAGAAGGCCTGGCCTTGGATGTCTGTATCACTGTGCTTAAGACTTCAGCAATTTTTTTTTTTTCACACTTAATCTGAGGCCTCAATTTTGAAGCAAACACAGGGAACTTGTATTTGGAGGCATGTGGCCCTGGACCTTCGAGGGGTGTGGATGCAGACTCTGTGTTTGAGAGGTTTACAGCTTGCCTACTTACTTTGGATTCGGAAACGTAGCTAAATGTGTTGTTAAGGAACTGGAGAGAGGCGGGAGTGGAATTGGCCCTGAATTAAATGTCCACACGCTTTCAGATGCTACATGCAACCTTACTGTGCAGTATATCTCCATGCAGGTGCATATTAATTTAACTTCTTTGTCCTGCTCTACTTATAAATGTGCAACTGTAAATCCAGTCCACCACCACCAATATATGATTTGCAAAAAATATATATTACTTGATTGTTTCTAATTGTTCTTTCAGTAGTGACCCATGGCAGCAGATTTGACTGCACTGGGCACCTTAAGCATCATTTTTCAACAACTTTGTGAATTTGAACCCAAATCATAATCTTAACCTAACTAAGTGGTTCTGGTGCCTGAAATGAACCAAAAAAAACAAGCAGAAACGGTGAACGAAGCGGCGCTGCATTAAAGAACATCCTGGTGTGTAAGTTTATCCATGTTCTTTGGTTTTGTGCTGTAAATTTACATCCTGTCCTTCCAGAATCATCACAGGAGGCATTGACCGGTATGGGAAGATTAATAAAGGTATTACATAAAGTGTTCTGTGCTGCACTGATTAAAAAAAACTATTACTGAAATGATAAATTATTGATCGTCCTCAGATTATATTTTTACCATGTGAAATGACTAATAGAGATGAAGGAAAACACCTTTAACAGCTGAGGGGTTTTAAAATTCCTGAACTGTGCGGTACTCCTAGTTTATCCCGACAAGCTTCGCTCCCGGGAGAAGGTCTGCGGAGCTCGTGATCCGTAACTGTAATTATTCACTTGACAAGGTCTTCCTTGTAGTACATTGTACATTAGGCTCATTTAAACATGTGACAAAGCACAACACTGTATTTTTGACAAGTCTCACATATGTTAACAATGGCAACGTGTTGGTGCGACGTCGCATTAAAAAGACATCTTTACACCGAGAGACACGTTCTCATAATGCAAGCTGTTATATTCAAATAAACAGGAAGTGAAATGTGAACGCACAACAGCGTTAATCAGTTAGATTCATACTTGTCAGATGTGGGAGGAGGTGAAAGAGTTGATTTTATTTCTTTATTTAGCAGCTTATCACATTTTCATTACAGCAGCCTCTTACAGCAGCTCAATCAATCACTGCGGATCATCTGACAGTTCATCAGTCAGCGCAGACAGAACGAGAAAAAGGAAACGGTGAGGAGAGCAAAACTGCTGCGACCTCCTTATGTACGGCATTTACCATCACTATCATCCTATCACTGGCTAATAAAAAAATAATAATAAAAACAAGTTTACTAAAGATACTTTCTGACAGCTGCAACTAGAACTGATCGCCGATTTGGCTTTAGGTCAAACCAGCTTAAACAGGAAGTAAATTAAAAGTATGGATAAGCAAATATACTTGAATATGATGAAAATGGTTTTAATGAGTCATTCTTTCTCTTTATTTTATTTTACCTGCCATTCCTCCTGAAGGGCAGCTGTTTGTATCAGGCATGGCCGAGAGCAAAGTTTGGGTAAAGTTGTCCCTTTCTGCTCCAAGGAATCGAGGGACCGGCAGCTGGCAGGTGCAGCAGTTTATCACAAACCCAGAAATAATTGAAAGTGACAACTGGCAGCACCACAAATGATTTATTAGTCTTTTACTCAGCTCCTAACCATCCTCGGGGCTGGAATCAATTATTCACCAACTATGTGTCTTCAAATCATTAATTCTACTGTGTGGAGCCAAAAGCCGCCCCACTTCATGTACCTCCTCATGTAGCAGACCCTGGACTTGTTCCATCAGGTTCTACTCTGTCGGGCAGACATCTGCATCCCAGAGTCCAGCAGAGATACTGTGCATCTGTCCCCAACGAGGTCACGACGGGTCACCGGAAGTCCTTCAAGGAGCCAGGCAAAGATATTAGAAATGTCTTAAACACCCCGAAGAGTTCTTTCAATACATTTCACTGTCAGAAGTGCCCAGAATTAATATTCAGATGATTTGAATGCATTGCTTGTGCAGCACAAATTAAAAGCTCAGAACCAGCAGATATCATCAAATACAGCCAAGTATTAATTTATCAGACTAATATTGCTTTCATTCAAATTGGATATCAGCCAGTCAGTGTTGTCCCCACCCATTCGGCGGATACAGTGGTTATCTTTGTGAATTTAATTATGACTATGAATATTTTTTCTCTCTTTTTAAGCATTTAGATTTTTGTTTTTTTTTTGTTTGTTTTTTAGCATCTATTGTTTCAAGGCTTTCCCAACCTGCCGCTGAGAAGGAAAATCACAGAGAAGCACTTGTAGCCGAGCAGCGTTTTGGCACAACAGCTGTCGGTTTGTGAGACGCTGAATACAATTATGAAAAAAATGAAATATTTGGTCAAATATCAGTCTCAAGGAAGAAAGAAAAAAAAAAACCTTTACGTGATATAAAAACAACAAGTTGAAATTGGAACACATGTTTGAATATTTCATCAAGGAGAAAAAAAAATTAAAATCTAATCAAACTGATGAAACACTGAAGCTATAAATTAAACCTGAATTATATGATTTATATATACACACACACATATCTTTTAACACTGTCAAGGTGATAACTCAGAAATAAGAAGCCTGGTGTTATTCTATATTTTGGTTTAATAAGGTTTGAGAGAATAAATTTATATATATTTTACAGCAAACTGACTTTCTGAAAATGTCTTAAACCGGAGTACACGGTGTACTTACTGAAAACCATATTTAGATGCACATTTACTCACATTTGGTGCAGATTACTGCATCACAATTATGTACAGCATCTGAAGCTGACTTTTATAGTAAGTGAACAAATATTTATTATATTGCATTATTGGATTATCCTTTATCTGTTCATTTTATAGCAGCTTAAACAGCATTTTGCATGAAAAGGTTATTTCATTAATTAATAATAGTTGCATTATTAGATTATTTATGGATGTTACTGCAAATACAAAGACACGGAAGCGTGTATGTGTCTATATTTTTACAGATGAGCATTTGAAGACTGACCGTCACAGTCTAATCTTCCCTCTCACATTGTTCCCACTCAGCCCAAATATGTTTTTTTTCACATTTTTGTGCTCCTGTTTATGGATCATATTAAGGCTGATTTCCGGTTACTGTACAGTGCATCACGCTGTGATAATTATTTTCCTTTTCCTTCACTTGATCTCATCTTATCAGTCATCCTCTTTGTCTCTTTAGCGCATCAAATCGTGACACAAAGCAATAAAGCACCGAAATATTTTTTTGTCTCTTTTTTTTTCCATTCAAAAGAGTTTAAGTTTTATGTATAATTAATCTGGTGTGGTTTAAAGTTCAGCAAGCAGTATTTATCTGTTATAACTCAAACCCTCTCATCTTTATGAATACAAAGCATATATAATGTGCTGCCTTCCTATTATTAATTATGGAAATAACACACAAAAGCACATCTAAATCCATTACTGTTGTAAGCTAGACTTGTCTCAATAAATCAGCGTCTACAATCAAAATTGAAATAATTTTTATGCATAATGTATGTGCTTGTTGCCACAACATCTGTTCATTATGCAGAGTAATGCATTCTTGTAGTTTTAAAAACTTCAGTCCTATAAAATAATCATAATGACTGCTTCATTACAGAGCACGGGAAGACAGAAGTACATTTTACAATACGTCTCATGATTTACAGTTTCATCTACTTTTTATTGTCAAGTCAATCACAAGTTTGAGGAAGACTTGTGGGAGAAGACTCATTAAGGCAGATGTTTGTGAAATCACACGTGCTCCAACAAGCACATCAGGCTTGAATGTGAAGTGGGTGTGAGGGATGGATGGACCCGGGTGCCACGAGTCCCCTGTCACTCATAAAGAACCCGATGAGTGAGCGCTCATCGATTTACCTGGGCTGCATTTATCGGGGTAAGTAAGGAAGTGTGTATTTCATTGTGTGCACGGTTCTTGCAGATGGAAAAAAAAATGTAGCGACATTAATATTCATTTACCAGAAATTTGTGAAATAAATAGTTTTAATTGGCCACATGGGGGCGCTACAAATAGATTTAACATTTTCACAATTTTAAATGATAATTACTTCTTTAGATTCCCAATGCAGGCAGCTGCTGTTAAGAGAAGGCCTTGATGTTAAGACTCCACATTGATATACTGGAATATATAAATATATAACCCACAGTGACATATTTTCAAACACAGTGAATGTCACGGTTAGGCTGTGTGGCGGGCAGGGTTGGACCCAATGCGGGACGCAAGAAGCAGCGCTTGAGTCAGAACAGCTTTAATGCTGGAAGCACCTCATACAAACAAAAAACTCAAGCAAGGCTGAACTGAAAACTAACCTGGGAGGAAAAAGGGGAAAACACTAAACTGGGGAACACACAGCTGGGGGGGGGGCACAGATGACACCGCAACAAAGAACTACACAACACTGAGACCTTACATACACACACTAGGTAATCAGGGAAAAGACAGACAGCTGGGGAAGACGAGGCACAGGTGAACAAAATGACACTAATGACACAAAGGAAGTAAAACTAAACACAAAGCACAGGGAACACGGGACCGTCAAAATAAAACAGGAAGTGAATAAATAAGACACCAACGCAGACTTGACAACACGAGGAATAGCATACACACTGGCGAAAACAGACACAAGACACTCCACACAACAAGGGAGGAACACAAAGGGAAAACTCAGGCATAACTAAACTCTAAAGCTAAGGTAACGGAAACCTAAGGAAACAATGGGAAGGGGAACTAAACACAGAGAAGGGCCAAGACACGGGGAAGACAAGAACGAAGGGAAACCAAAATAAAGTACAAATAACTGTGATTAAAAACAGAATACAAAGCTACAACAAACCGAGAAGTTAAATTAGAAAATACAACAAAAACAGAACCTCATGCAAAAACTTCGTCATCTGAAGGCATAATGTCAAAAGTATTGTTCCCAGCACAGGACCCTGTGGAGCTCCATGACTAATTTACATGTGTGAAGAAGACCCCTCATTTACACGCACAAACTGAAATCTATGAGATAGATACAATTCAAACCACTGCAACACATTCTGTAATATCAAGAGTGTAGTCTAATCTCTGTAGTACAGGGATCCTTAAATCCAGGCCTCGAGGGCCGGTGTCCTGCAGGTTTTAGATGTGTCTCTGCTTCAACACACCTGAAGTCATTAGCAGGACTCTGGAGAACCTGACTGCATCCTGAGGAGGTAATTTAGCCATTTGAATCAGGTGTGTTGGATCAGGGACACATCTAAAACCTGCAGGACACCGGCCCTCGAGGCCTGGATTTGAGGATCCCTGCTGTAGTGGGTCTAACAGGACAAGCACAGAGCTGAGTCCACTGTCAGAGGCCATAAGAATGTCATTCGCAACCTTCACTAGTGCTGTAACTACAACCACCTTGAAAAACTGTGGTATGTATTCTGTTGATACAGATAAATTAAAAATGTAGCATTAATTCATAGTACGACTTCTATGAATAATCTTGTAGGAATGGGGTCTAATGGACAAGTTGCCGACTTAGAGGAAGAAAGTATTGAAGTTAGCTTGGAAGGATCGATAGGCGAGAAAGAGTCTAAGTAAATAACAGCAGTTGTTAAAGTTGCTGTACTAAATTTTTGTTCTCCAATGGTTAAAATTTATTTGTGAAGAAATTCATAGTCATTACTTGGCAGGAAATGGCGCTGCACACATTTAGAAGATCTTTGTTTGGCATGGAAAAACAGTTTGCTGCGCTGTAATAAAGCCCCCTGTGAAGCTACGACTTCTTACTATTTGTCACTGATTGGGGAAAACAGGAACAACGCCAGGTTAGAGCTCTGTTGTGTCTCCAGCACACGAGTTATCTGCTTAATGTGCGTGTTTGTGAGTTATACCAGGAATTTAATTCAATTCAATTTTATTTCTATAGCGCCAAATTACAACAGTCACCTCAAGGTGCTTTATGTTATAAGGTAAAGACCATAAAATAATTACAGAGAAAAACAGCTAACAACTCCCTATGAGCAGCACTTGGTGACAGTGGGAAGGAAAAACTCCCTTTAAACAGGAAGAAACCTCCAGCAGAACCAGCTCAGGAGGGGGGGTCATCTGCTGAGGGGGGGCTGAGGGGAGAGAGCCAGAGATTATAATAACTAGTGATTAAATGCAGAGTTGGGTATAAACAGAGTGAAAAGAGGTGAATGAAAGAAACACTCAGTGCATTATGGGAACCCCCAGCAGCCTAGGCCTATATCAGCATAACTAAGTGAGGGTTCAGGGTCACCTGATCCAGCCCTAACTATAAGCTTGATCATAAAGGAAAGTTTTAAGCCTAATCTTAAAAATAGAGAGGGTGTCTGTCTCCTGAATCCAAGCTGGGAGCTGGTTCCACAGAAGAGGGGCCTGAAAGCTGAAGGCTCTGCCTCCCATTCTACTCTGGTGTGTTTGTACACAGTGAGGATGAAACACTATTAACAAGTAATCGACCGCTGCATTGTGTTTGCAGACGCTTTGAAAAAGGTAACAAAGAATGAGTCACTTCTTTAAATTTTGTGACAGAAAGACATCTAGCGTCCTGAAATTGTTTTTCCAGCACTGTGTAGGCTGTTATTGTAAAATTAAACGTTATTATGAAACGATCAGACAAAAAACTGGAAAAACAGTTAAATATTCAGTTTCTGTGTCATATGTCAGTGTGATTAAAGTGGTGAGTGGGCTCATTTACATCTTGAGAAAAGCCAATTGAGTCTAATAATAATTAAATGCAGAGTTGAGGCTGTTATTATCAACATCTACATGGATGTTAAAATCACCCACTATAATTATTTTATCTGAGCTGAGCACTAAATCAGATAAAACCCTGAGAAGTCAGACAGAAGCTCTGAGTGAGGACCAGGCGGACGACAGATATCAAAATAAAACATTTTTTTGTGTTTTCCAGTTTCCACGCGCACGGCTAAGAGTCATGAAGTCAAACGCTGTCTGGATTTTTGCTTTATTACTAAGTGTAAACTCCTCCTCATCGGCCCTGTGCTTCGAGGATTCTGCCTGTGTGCCTGTTGATTCATTTAAACATATATATTTAACCAGGTTTTAGAATAAATCAGTGTTTTGATTAATTATTAAATCATTTACAAACACGGACTTAGAAAAGATTGACTTAATATTTAATTTTTTGCTCTGTGGTGCAGTTGAAACAGTTATAGTTTTCTTTCTTTGTTGTGTTTGATAATTAAAACATTTTTTGCTGGTATTTGGTTTATTTTTAGGTGGTCTGGGAGCAGACGGTCTGAGGCAGTGGATTTTGATCGAGCAGTTGGGTGGTGCAGGGGAGCAGCCAGAGAAAGGTGATGCATGCGAGTGCAGTAAAGACGTGTTTGCCAACAACATGCAGGAACCGCTGCTGTTAGCTTGTGATAGCTTACCGGTCGAGCCCTCTGCTGACTGATGACAGACAGCAGATGACTGAAACACCCATCCTATGGCCCAGAGTATACACAAAACTACATCTCGAGTATAGGGGTAGTTTGTGTATACCACTAACACAAATTGTGCCTAGGTGATAATATGTGTGTCTGCACCACACCAAAAATGAAGAAGCTTGTGCTACAGCTCAGAAACAGCTGTGGGTCGGTTAAAGATTTCAGCAGGAGAACAAACAAACTAACTGGTTACATGGGGGAGGAGACACTGCCTACATCACTGAGGTACTGATGGTCAGGTCAGCACAGTAACATGTATAAGATTAAAATTATAACCTATGTGCAAAGATTTGCAAAATCCCCTCTGCAGATGTTATTTTTTTGTCTTTATTACTAAGACTGGACACACAGAGGCCTAAATAAGAGATCGGTTAGGAATAATTTAGGCAAACATAAAAGCATTTCAGTGTTTACCTGATGTATAAGTGTGGAAAAACTGGGAACCGATCATTTTCTATCTCCGAGTGGCCTTGAAACAGCACACCTCTTCCCACAACATGTTTTTAAAAGCCTTTGTGTACATTTTTTGGGCCAGTAATCAGTAATCTTTTTGCTTCACACAATGATGACCGGAAGCCGCTCACAGAAACAATGTAAGTGCAATGTTATCGATCGGCTGTACAAAGCACATTTCTTGTTATACGTTATAACTGGAACTGGAATATTTTCAGTTATTTTTTAAGCGGCGGTTATTTATTTTGGGTTTATCATCTGCTTATTGAAGCTATGGATGAATGGAAACTGCGGCGCTCTTGTATGTTTCTGATAGGGACTGATAAAGATTTAACAACATTATTTGCCAACATCTGACACGTTAACAACCAGCACACTGTGCTGCAGGAGAACAGATCGCTTCCTGAGAGCTTTTAAGAGGATGTTGCTGCTTTGAGATGGGCTGCATATAAACAGTTATATCTGTGTCAAAGTACGAGTGGCAGCGCCGGAGTGATGAAGAGGAATATTTCTGTGGCCCCAGTGTGCCGCCGTGGGACTGTTATCTTGCAGCCCATACATCAGACACTGCTGCACACACCTCTCCCTGTGAATACAACATGACAGGTTCCTTTAGTTTCCCACTTCCAATTCAGATAACACAGCAGTCTTGATCCGGCATGAAGCGCTTAGGAGATGTCGGCTGATATGAATTGAAACTGTCAATAACGCACACAGCAGAACACTGGGCTTTTTAAAATGTACAAGGTCCCAAAGAATGTGTATATTCTCCGATACAGAGATTATGTTATCAGCGTTCAGGGTGTATATGCAGAGCACTATTCACGAACTGATTGATAATGCAGCAGAGCATCCAACATTTTGATTATTTACATTTACATAAGAAGCAAGGAAATTGATTTCCTTTCTAAACAGTAACACTCACGTATTTCCATTTTAAAGGCCTTCAGCTTATGCTTTTCTCAAACAGTGACTGGAATAAACCTGGAATAAAGTTAAAACCAACTGGCAGAGATGAGAGTGACTGTGGAAAGTTCCCATATTCTTATTATAAGAGTGCTTTAAAGTACCACATGTAATGTGTCCTGATGGCTTCATGCTTCGTTTTGTTTCAGCTTTGGATTAAGAATCTGCTGTATGAAATCTGTACGCTGCAGTGAATGGAGATTAGAGATTTACATAAAAAGAGATATACAGAGAAAAGTGAAGAAATGCATTGATTTACTGATAAATCATTGCAATCTTTTTTTATATGTTTGGTCCCAATCCAGGTTGCTTTAAGCCTGCATCACTTATCAAATTAGTCCAATTATGTCAATTTGTACCTTAAACTTTGACCTTTACCTTAAACCTCTCTACCCCAGTCAAGACTCCGGTCACACAGGCCTAGAGACAAGTCGGGAACCCCAGGACAGCCACGCCTTGCTAGGGACAAATGTGCAGTCCCTGACTGATGGTTGCTGTAAAATCAGCTGCTATAGTCCCATTCATGCTTTTATTCATTCATTCATGCTGACCTAGAGACCGGTCAGTGAGACCCTCAAAATCACACATCATTAGGGAAAATGTGTACTCTCTGACAAGTTGACACGTGGTTGCTGAAGGACTAGTCTGACGTCTGCGAGCGCCTTGAGGTGACTGTTTTGATTTGGCGCTATATAAATAAAGTTGAACTGAAAATAATTGTGGAGTGCAAACAACCCAGAAATGGAGATGATTTGCCTTCAAAGTAAAAGTTGTGCCTTGCCACTGCAACCAACATGTTCCAAAAAGTGCAACTTTTACTTTGAAGGTGATTGGTTTTTGTTTCCAGTTTGCGCAGCACTTTTTCAAGCTTCACTAGTGCTCAGCAAGTAGTTGGTGAATATCTGGAGACAAGTTGTTGTGTTACATGCAACTAGCAGGGCAACAGAATCAATCACAAGGAGGTTTAAGGTGCAGGACCGTCTCTGTGACCAATTTTATTCTAGCAACAGCCAGCAACCTCCATATTCAGCGAATACACATTTTTCCCTCAGCGTCCAGAGGTTGCCAAGCGGTCACCCATCGCTCTCTAGGCCTAAGTGTGCTTATTATCATCCACAACATGAATCTGCATCATTTTTTTGAGGTGCTTTGGTGGGATGTCATGAAACTTATTAACTTTACATTATTGAAAAAAGCTGTGATGTCTAACTACCTCACCTAACACCAGCCCTATGTTCTGTGACTGAGTGTAGGATCCTTCCCTTAAAGCACCTTGAGGTGACTGTTTGTTAGTGTGACATAAATAAAATTGAGAAAAAAATGAAAGGACTTTTTCTTTGTGGGGGTGGGTAAATCATTTTTGTTGTGTGTTAGTTAGCATGACCATCTCCTCCTCTCTGATTGTAAAATCCTGGGGCAGCAGTTTTCAAAATAGCACAGGATTATTGTTGAGTGACATGTCACAGGGTTAAACCTTATTTTAGGGTCAAAGCATTTAACACAAGTTTTAAATAGATTTGACTGGTGTTTTACACTTTTTTTCCTTTATGCCCAGGTGGGAAAATTAAACTTATGGTTCTTGGACCACTCAGGGTCCTGGTCTGTTCGTCCAAAATAACTCCGTGGGGGTCTACCAGGATGGGTGTCAAGTAGAAATACTTTTTTCCTATAAGGGCTTTAATAACACTTGATAGACTGTGATAGAAATTATAATTCAGTGACTACATGAATGAACAAATTATCCGTTATTGACATCAAAGCCTCGCCCTCCTCTGAGAAGCTGTTTGACTCTGACGCATGCTTGATTGTGTGTTTGTACGTGGTTTACGTCCTTAATGTTTGTTTTGCTTTTTTCCCAAACTGTGAAGTGCTTTAATTGTGTGTTTTAAAAATCTGCTATACCAATAAAGTTATTATATTGTCTAAGCAATTCACCACCAGATTTGGAGGAATGATGCAAATCCACTGCAGCAAACAGGCAATAAAATGTGTGTCTTCCACACATATCTTCTTTTGGCCAATTCCATTATCAATTACACAGTAGATTACTATTTCTACTCCAGCTCGTGCCTCGAGATGATCAATCAAAAGGCGATTCAGTATTCGTCACGAGACTAACCGTTCCTCCTCTTTATGCTGTGACTACAGTTTATGTTAATAGTGAGCTTTCAGGATCGTTTTTCTACTTCCTTCACGTCAAGGAAAAATAGCCCGAGAGGGAGATTTAATATCCTTGTCTGACTTGATGTGAAAAGGCGACCCAACACTGCAACAATGCGGCATCTTGATGCAATAATCTCAAATTAAGTCATGAATAATGTAAAGAAAAGTCATGATGAAGAATTAATAATTCAATAGATAAATAATTTACAAAATAATCAAATAAATAAATAATGACACACCATAAATAAAGCATCATATTAAATCTTTCCAGCAAGCAGCCACATGCGCGAAGCAACACAAACAAAAACCAGGGAGGAAGAGTTTGCCCGTTGTTCCACGAGGTCTTAGATGATAAATTAAACTGAAATGTCTTATTAAGGTTGATTGAACTTAAAAAAAAAAAAAAACTGAAAGATACTGAGATTTTTAATAATATGGCGAACATTATCTTTGTCTACTTATTACCCGAGCATAAAACAAAATAATTATATGTTTCCGGTTGATGTGG
Source organism: Archocentrus centrarchus (assembly GCF_007364275.1). NCBI lineage: Eukaryota > Metazoa > Chordata > Actinopteri > Cichliformes > Cichlidae > Archocentrus > Archocentrus centrarchus. The sequence continues at coordinate 2,416,952 of NC_044361.1, forward strand.
CACACGGGCTGTAAAACATGCCATCGTCCCCTACTTTTCTGTCTGGCCGTGTTTGTTGTTTCCTCTCAGCTGCTAACCATCAGCAGGACCCTCGTCAAGTTTCACAGTATTATGACAGCAACAAATTTCTTCTAATTAAAGAAAAAAAAGATACGAAAGAGGCCGCTCCTCCATTCATACCCAAACCTAAACATCGGAATTATGATTTCTTTAAGTTTTTGATGCTTTTCATTGATTTGTGTCTTAAGAGAGCATTTGATTTCAGACATTAAAATTGTTTTCAGAGGGAAAAAATGACTTTAAGAACAGTAGTTGCTTCAGCAAATGCCCTTTAAGAACATCCAAGAGTAGATGTAAAGTGATGCTATTACATAGTAATTAAGAAGGGGAAAAAATATCAAACTTTCACACAAAAGATCAGTGTGTGCTTCATGTTTCTAGATTAAAATGAAGAAGATTCCTGGTTTGAATCTCCTGGTTTGGCCTCTCTGTGTGGAGTTTGTATGTTTGTGCCTGCGTGGGTTTCCTCCGGATACTCTGGCTTCCTCCCACAGTTCAACGATATGCATGTTAGGTTAATTGGTGATTCTAAATTGGCTGTGGTTGTGAGTCAGTTAAAGTGTTTAAAGTGTAAAGAAAAAAGGCCCTTATGACTTTATGTTTATGGGGAATTACAAATAGATTTTATTTTTTTCTACTTCAGTGCTGAGTACTTACATGTCATTACCTTTCAAATAACATTTTGGGCTTGTTAGCATTCACTTGCCTTGAGCTTTGTTTCCATTAACTCCTGAGGAAGGATTCTGGGTTTTTTTAGCTGCTAAGTGCTCCACCATCAGCTATTCACTACCTTTAGACCAGCAGGAAAATTAAAAACTGAGCTGAAAATGCTGCAAAACTGGAGAAACTGCAAAGTCAGGCGATAAAGTGGACTGAGCCAGAATCCAGAAACCCTGGCTACACCTGTCACCTGAAAATATGCAAGATCACTGCTTCTGCTCTCAGTTTCCCTGCTTGGTCAAAATACAGCTGTGGTCAGACATTTACATGCACTCATCATCAACATGAAGGTCATGGTAAGTCTTTTTCCATTGTATGGCATATCTTTCATGACTTTAAAAAACAAGAATTGGGAAAAATCATATATATATATATATATATATATATATATATATATATATATATATATATATATATATATATATATATATATATATATATATATGTGTAATATTTCAGGGTTAAAATTATGCAAGCTCAAATATACACATAAACTCACTTAAGTCTTTTAATAAGTAGTGCTGAAGGTTCTACAATGTCTTAACTTGACACAGCACTATAACCCTCAGTGTCTCTTTGCGAGCATATAAAGGATCTGTTTGACAGCACTCACTGGACTGACTGATCCTCAGAACAACGGAAAAGTCCGAGAAACTCAGTGAAGATCTAAGAAGGAGAATTGCAAATTTACAAAAGTTGGGAAAGTCTCTTGGAGCCACTTCTAAACATCCGCAGATTCCACGGTCATCAGTTCAAACAATTGTACAAGTTATTCGGCTGTATCGCCACCTACCCAAGGTCTGGAAGAAGACCTGAACTGTCACGCTCAGATGAGAGTACATTGGTCAGGATGTTCAAGAACAACCCAAGGATCACCAAGAATCAAGCCTGACATGAACTGGAAACTGTCCACAGTGACGAAAGTTTTGCATCACCATAAACTGAGAGGGTGCCGACCAAGAAAGAAGCACCTGCTCCAACAGTGAAACCTTCAAGCTCAACTGAAATTTGCAGCTGCTCATATGGACAAGCCAAAAGCCTTCTGGAGAAAGTCTTATGGTCAGATGAGACAAAGATTGAGCAATTTGGCCACAATGACAAGAGTTATGCTTGGAGGATTAAATGTGAGGTTTTCAATTGTTACACATGGTGGTGGTAGCATCATGCTCTGAGGCTGTTTTCCTGCCAGAGGTTCTGGTACATTACACAAAGTGGATGGAATAATGAAGAAGGAGGGCTACCTCCAAATTCTTTAAATTGCCCCAACAAGCCAATTATCCCAAACACAAATCAAACCAGGTTTTGGAATCAATAAAGCGGGCTAACATAAGCTTCTGGAATGGCCTTCCCAAAGCCCCGACCTCGACCTATTGAAAATTTGTGTTTAAAAGTTGGGAGCATGCCAGGAAACCAACCAGTTTAAATGAACTCTACCAATTCTGCCAAGACGAGTGGTCAAATATCCAGTCAGAATTATGCCAGAAGCTTGTTGATGGCTACCAAAAGTGACTGGCAGAAATACAACTTGCTAAGGGATATTTAACCAAATATCAGTGGGGGTGTTTGTATATATCTGAGCCTGAATGTGTAATTTTGACTCTGTGTGGATTAGCAAAAATCCTAAATAATTTCAAACTTGTGCACCCAATTCTTGTTTTTTTAAAGTCATTAAAGATACATGCTGTGCAATCATTCCACAGTTAAAGAAGACATATCATGCAAAATCCACTTTTTTAGCCCTTAAATACATTTTTGTTGTGTACTTTGAGTGTCTAGGAGTGCAGAAAATGTAAACGTATTCTCTCCCGGTGCTGCGTAGATATCTTTATATTCTTTTTCAGTCTGTTCAGTTTTTCTCTATTCACTGTTACGTTTCTTGTCTATTACGTCACAGTATTTGCTGTGCAACTGCTAACACAAGGTCATGGACTTGGCGGCTTACCTATTTCGTGAATCCGCCATTTTTTTCTCGCAGTGATTTTGTAGTCAAGTTCAGTTATGCCGAAGTTTGCAAGTAGACAAGTCCAAATGTTCAGTTGTTGGGTGTATTAACCCACGCGATTCCTTACATCACCCCCCTCCCCGGCATCAGAGCCTCTTCGAAGTCCTTGTTTCTCTGCCGGTTAGAGCAGGGCTCTTCAACTCCAGGCTCAAGGGCCGGTGTCCTGCAGGTGTTTAGATGTGTCTCTGCTTCAACACACCGAGTCAAATATAGAAGTCATTAGCAGGACTCTGGAGAACTTGACTGCATACTGAGGAGGTAATTCAGCCATTTGATTCAGGTGTGTTGGATCAGGCACACATCTAAAACCTACAGGACAGGGGCCCTCGAGCCTGGAGTTGAAGAGCCCTGCTGTAGATAATTGTATCGCTACTATCAAACTACAAAATGGCCGAACAGGGTGGAGTGGAATGCTCTGCAACCTGGAGGGGGGCGGGGCGTGAAATGTCTCATTCACATTTAAAGAGACTGTTGAAATATGAAGCAGTAATTTGTTCAATGGTTGTTAATGGAGTGGCTGTGTGCTGCCATCTGTTGCGTCTGCTAAGTACTGCATCCTTGTTGTTCTGTTGTGTTAAATAAAAATGGCTGCTTTCAACAGGTTATGGCCCAGAGCGTCGCTAAAAAAGCTCTGTAAACTTAGTTGCTGAGTCAGATAAACGGAGTTGTGGAATTCACAATGGATGATAAGACGTTTATTGACAAGCTGAGCGGACCAGAGAACTGGGCAACATGGAAGTTTCAGATGGAGCATTTGCTGAAAGCTAAAGGACTATGGGGTATGCTAACTGAGACGGATATGCTAACTGCGGATGCTAACGCACAAGCTACGGCAGAGTTTGAGAGACGGAGAGAAAGGGCATTTTCCTTGTTAGTGCTGAATGTGAGTACACCACAACTGTATTTGATAACAAGTTGCCAAACACCAAAAGAGGCTTGGGACACGCTAAAAGGACATTTTGAGAGAGACACTTTAGCAAATAAACTGTTTCTAAAGAAGAAATATTTCAGATGTGAAATGAAAGAAAAGGAAAGCTTAAATGATCATTTAAAACGAATGAAGGAACTGACTGATCAGCTAAAGGCAATAGGTGCTGTAATTGAAGAAGAAGATCAGATCGTAACACTCCTGGGTAGCTTACCACCAAGCTACGCTACAATTGTTACAGCTCTGGAGACAAAGATAGACAATTTGACACTGCAGTTTGTTCAGCAAGCTTTAATAAACGAAGAGAAGAGCAGCTAATGTTGATGACTACGGTGCTGCTACATCAGGTGGTGCATCAGCCATGTCAACACAAGTTCACAGAGGAATGCAGATTGATTCAAAAGTAGTGGGAGCTGAAAGACAAAGTTCATGGAGATGTTACAAGTGTGGAAAAGAAGGACACATAAAGCGTAACTGTCCAAGCTGGAAAAAACGAATCAAAAACCACAAAGCCAAAAATGTGATCTGTGAAAATGCAGAAGACTCCTCTGAAAGTGCATTCGTTGCTAAAAATGCGAATCTTACTGAAGGACCAAGACAAATTGAGTGGTTGATCGATTCTGGAGCATCAAAACACATGACGTGTGATAAAGAAATTCTTCAAGATTACCAGCAGTTCTCAAACCCACAGTCTGTAAAACTGGGTGATGGCAGAGTTGTTGAAGCCAAAGGTTTTGGCATTGTTAAACTGAACATGATCTTCAAAGTCAGTGATGCTAAACCTGCCACTATGTATGATGTGTTGTACGTTCCAAAGTTGTCTGGAAATCTCTTTCAGTGGGAGCTGCTACAAGAAAAGGAAATACAGTGCAGTTCAAAGGATCTCGTTGCTACATACGTGACAAGGATGGAATTCTTCGAGGAATGGGAACACAAAGAGCTGATGGACTGTATCAGTTAGATGTTGAAGGAGCTTCACCTATCTGTTATAGTGCATCAAGTGCATCAGTGACAGCTAATCTGTGGCATCAGCGCTTGGGTCACACTACCAAGCTAAAGGAACTAGAAGGTCTGGTAAATGGAGTGAAATTCTCTGCAGACAAAGAGCTTCCCTTCTGCGAAGCATGTGTGGAGGGCAAGCTGACGAGACAGTCATGTAAGACAGTGGGAGAAATCCGTTCCAAACGTAAGCTGCAACTGATCCATAGTGATGTCTGTGGACCCATGCAGACTGAGTCAATAGGTGGATCAAAATACTTTGTAACATTCATTGATGACTTCTCTCGCTGCTGTAAGGTTTACTTCATGAAACAAAAAAGTGAAGTCTTAAGCAAATTCAAGGAATTTGAGAAAACATTCTCCAATGAGTGTGGACACAAAGTTGCAAGACTAAGATCAGATAATGGTGGGGAGTACATTTCAAGGGAGTTTCAAGACTATCTGAAGGCTCAAGGTATCCACCATGAAATGTCTGTACCTCATACGCCTCAACAAAATGGAGTTGCAGAAAGGAAAAACAGAACATTGATTGAAGCAGCTAGAAGCATGTTATTGCATGCTAAGCTACCAAATATGTACTGGGCTGAAGCAGTAGCAACAGCAGCCTACATACAAAACAGGTTGCCCACATCTGTTCTGAAGCAAGAGACACCTTACCAACGATGGTCTGGCAAAAAACCTGACATCAGTCATGTGAGAGTGTTTGGTTGTGTTGCTTATGCACATGTCCCAGATGCTGAAAGGCGAAAACTAGACAAGAAAGCAGTAAAGCTCAGATTTGTGGGCTATGCAAGCAACGCAAAAGGTTATCGTTTGTTCGATGAAGAGAAGAGAAGAATCCTGATTCGAAAAGATGTCATCTTTAGTGAGACAGAATTTGACTGGAAAAATGAGGTGGATGCTTCCTGTCCAGAAAAGGGAGTGACTATCATCACAGAAGAAAAGGAAACAACTGATGATGAAATCACTGTCGATGAAACTGTTAAAAAAGGGAGTAGAATCAGAAGTGCACCAAAGAGATATGGATATGATGAGTTTGCAGATATGGTGACTATTGATCATTGTGCTGTGTGTTCTGTCACAGAACCTGGTACACTGAAAGAAGCATTAAAGAGTCCAAATGCAAAAGAATGGCAAGAAGCGGCTGATTTGGAATACGAGTCACTGCTAGAAAATGAAACTTGGGATCTGGTGGAACTACCAAAGGACAAAGTGGTTGTAGGGTCAAGATGGGTGTTCAAAGTCAAGCATCAAAGTGATGGAGAAGTGGAGCGATACAAGTGCAGACTTGTTGCCAAAGGCTACTCACAGCTGTATGGTGCTGACTACAATGAAACCTTTTCACCTGTGATACGTTTTAGCTCAATTCGTACATTATTATCCTTTGCCATCCAGAATAACCTACATGTGCATCAAATGGATGTTGTCACTGCATTCCTAAATGGACACTTGGAGGAAGAAGTATACATGGAACAACCTGAGGGATACATCAAACCAGGTCAGGAGCACCTTGTGTGCAAGCTAAAAAAATCAATCTATGGACTAAAACAGTCTCCTCGTTGGAATAAAGAATTCACACAGTTCATGAAGGATCTTGGATTTAAGCAGAGCACCTCAGATCCTTGTGTGTTTGTGAGGTCATCACAGGAGCTGGAGATCATTGCAGTCTATGTAGATGATCTGATGTTGATTACAGAGTCAACTGAAAGCATGGATGAGTTAAAACTAGCTCTCCAGGAGCACTACAAAATGAAGGACTTGGGTGAGCTGTCCTATATCCTGGGCATCTCAGTTGTTCAAGACAAAGAAGAAAACTGCATCGCTCTTCATCAGAAGCAGTACATTGAAACCATTCTTCAGAAGTATGGGATGGATAAAGCAAAAACTGTTGCAACCCCCGCTGACATCAGTGTAAAGCTGAAAAAGGATGATGGTGTCAGTAATCCTGTCAATCCAAGTATTTACCAGTCCATGGTAGGAAGTCTGCTGTATGCAGCGATGACAACAAGACCAGACATAACACAAGCAGTGAGTACAGTGTCAAAATTCAGTGCAAACCCAAATACTGCACATCTGACTGCTGTAAAGAGAATTTTTCGATACTTAAAGGGCACAGTTAACCTTGCTCTGAAGTATGACTGTACAGGGAACAAAGATCTGATTGGCTTCTCTGATGCTGACTGGGCTGGAGATCAGGATGACCGGCATTCAACAACAGGCAACATATTTCTGCTGGGTGGAGGAGCAGTGAGCTGGCTAAGCAAGAAACAAGCAACAGTTGCACTTTCAACAGCAGAAGCTGAGTATGTTGCTCTCAGTCAAGCAGCTCAAGAGGGTACCTGGCTGAGAAGATTACTAAGTGATCTAGGTATGGTCACAACGCCTACAGTGATTCTGGAGGACAATCAAGGAGCTATTGCAATAGCAAAGAATCCAGTGAACCATTCAAGAACCAAGCACATAGACATTCGCTATCATTACATTCGTGAGTGTGTGCAGAACGGTGAAGTCAAGTTGGAATACTGTCCAACAGATGACATGAAGGCAGATATCTTGACAAAACCTCTTACAAGACAGAAATTTGAGTATCTCAGGAGAGAGATTGGACTTGTCCCGATGTAAATCTGTAATAGAATGTCTTGCTGTGTGGATTTGTTATAAAATGGGCAATATTTTTTTGTTGGATATAGCAAGACAGAAGTAAACTATAAACCGGAAGGAATAATAGGTTAGTTTTGCAAGTTGAGTTAAATTTATTATTTCAGCATTACCTTGTGTCTTAGAACCATTGTAAAATTAAGTGGGAGTGTTGAATATGAAGCAGTAATTTGTTCAATGGTTGTTAATGGAGTGGCTGTTGTGCTGCCATCTGTTGCGTCTGCTAAGTACTGCATCCTTGTTGTTCTGTTTGTGTTAAATAAAAATGGCTGCTTTCAACAGAGACCGCACCAAAACGAGCTGCTCTAAGACGAGCCTCAGAAAAGGTGTAAAAGAGGGGTCTGTGGAGCTCCAATAACAAGGAATTCAGACCAAAGCATTGCAGCTCTACTTTATAAAGACAAGTGAATGATTTAGATATGAAAAGGAGGATTTAAAAGCATGATATGTCCCCTTTAAACAGTGGAATCATTAAAAGCCCAAAATTACCGTTCATGCTCACAATGAATGTCTGTAAAGTTCTGGCTATAGCTGTAAATATAGAACTTGTAATTGTAAATTATTTATTATAGCAGTTTTAAAACTAACTTAAACACAAAACCAATCTTGTGTCTTGGGGGGTCCTTCTACCTTTGGATCTTTGGGTCCTCCATTTTTAAGATTAGGCTTAAAACTTTCCTTTATGATAAAGCTTATAGTTAGGGCTGGATCAGGTGACCCTGAACCATCCCTTAGTTATGCTGCTATAGGCCTAGTCTGCTGGGGGGTTCCCATAATGCACTGTTTCTCATTCACCTTATTTACTTTGTTTATACTCCACTCTGCATTTAATCATTAATTGATATTAATCTCTGGCTCTCTTCCACAGCATGTCTTTCTCTACCCTCAGCCCAACCGGTCGCGGCAGATGACCCCCCTCCCTGAGCCTGGTTCTGCTGGAGGTTTCTTCCTGTTAAAGGGAGTTTTTCCTTTCCACTGTCGCCAAGTGCTGCTCATAGGGGGTCGTTTTTGACTGTTGGGGTTTCTCTGTATTATTGTAGGGGCTTTACCCACAATACAAAGCGCCTTGAGGCGACAGTTTGTTGTGATTTGGCGCTATATAAATAAATTGAATTGAATTGAATTGAATAATTTGCATTCCTTAAAGTTCCAACCTTTTTCTATAGACACCGTCCAGGTGCCAGTGTGGACCCACTGTTGAGTTGGAACCAGCCTACATTTTGACACTTTTTGAGTACCGAATGTTGCCTACAGTAGTATGATGTGGTGAAATCATGAGTAATTTCTGTAGTCAAACAGTCATGGTGGACAGAATCTGTTGACTATTAATATTTTGAGGTGCCAACATAGTCCCAGGACACCATTGTTAATTTTCTGGTTCAGTTTGGTAGAAGTCTTTTTTTTTTTTCTTTTCCTTTTTCTTCTGCCGATATGCATGAAACCAGTAATAAACTGGGCACCAGTACCATCAGCGTATTGATGGAAAAGGGGTCGTTGTGGACAAACAGTCCAGATTTAATGATATCAAAAGACCATCAGCATGGCAGCAGTAATGCAGGAGAAGAAGTCTGTTTAGGCTGCCTGGGCCTGAGGGCAGAAGTGCACCTAAGTTCTCGTAACCTCTCTTGGTGTTTACTTTGTCAGAGTTTCACACAGCATGCTGTGAAATTATATGATAGGCTTATACAGTGAAGACTTTTTAGCCCGTGTTGCTCTCTGCCATTGAAGACATCATTTTTCCCGGTGCCATCTGCCTATCAACCTTACCCTATCAAGAAACAATCAACACAACCATCTGCGGTCTAGTCACCAGTCCTGTTATCCCTCCAACCAAATAATGACAAACTGGAAAAAGCAGGGTGAGTAAGTCACTGATGCATCTATCAAGGAAGGATGTCATCCAACAAGAGAGCTCAATCAAACAGAAACACAGTGGCAGAAAATACTGTTTGACTTCTTGGTTATAATGGAGGCTTTTAAAAGACTATTGCGGATTTAGAATGAATCTGAAAAGTGAGTAAAGAAGACGATTGTAAACAATGATTTTATAATTGTTTTTAATAATGATACAATGAATTTGAACCCAAGCCTTTATGCGATGAAGGACACAAAGTTAAAAACAGTTTGACTTGTGATATTCTTTCAAACTGCTGCCTAAAAATCCAACAGTGCCTCTCTCAAACCATTAAAATTCATCCACTCCCAGTGATTGCAAACAATGAGGATCCAAAAGCAAAAAAAGAGGTGGCAGACACAAAGATTAATTAAAAAAAGAAAAGCTGTACAATGGACACATGGATTGTTTCATTAGAAGCCAGTTGTGTGGCTGCAGAAATGCCAAGAAAATATGTATGAGGGTCCGGGATGGACAGCGCTTAAGATAAAACAGTCGAAAAATGTGCAACAGACAAAACCAGGCAATGTGGAATCGAGGAGGCCTCTAATGAAGCCAGCTGGTCCCAGTCCAGACAGGCAGAGGAGGGGGAAGGATTGATAGAGGGAGAGACCCACGGGGGTGGGTAGAGAGAGAGAAAAAGTGAGGGGAAAAGGGAGTAAGACATGCAGGATGTATGGCACCCAGGCAGCTCTATTGTATCAGGAGGCACCAGTAGGTGTATTTCTTCCAAACTCTGCAGAAAAACCTAAACCCATGCCAAACAGCACGTCTGCTAATCGTGCAGCAATTACTACCCTAATAGATGTTTTTTATTCAGCTTCTCGCAGCCTCACAGCCGCCATGTTGGGAGGCAGAGCATCGTTATAATTGTGAAAAGGATGCCGAACTCACTGTTTTTTCTCTCTTCCACTGCTGTGATCTTATCCAACTGCTCAAACCACCCAGCAGTCTGTAACCACTTCTTTGTGCAGTGGTCGAACATACTGCTTAAGATCCAATATACCTCCTCTGCAGCTGTGTCACTACCCCACCATGCTGCACATACACTGATTAAACATGGAGCTCTTGTGGTGTGTTATTTATGGGATGCTGCTGTCTCTTTGGCTTTCTCCACCTCATTTCTGTGATATATATAAGCTGTGACAGAGTTTCAACTCAACTCCGACAAGATATTTACCTGCGTGCGTACATTTGCTGATGCTATATAAGCTCGTGTGATTACTTTTTGAACAATTACAGTTTGCCAGTTTTAAAGCAGTTGTTTGACACTCATCTGCTTTCTGGGAGAGAGTAGATAATGAGAATCATGTAACTTGTTAGCTTAGCACAAAAAAGTAGGAAACCTTTCTGGCTATAAACTGCTTTCCTTTTTGGTTTCTGTGCAAATTAAATAAACAAGATACAGCATGATAATAGCAGTGGTGCAGTGGGTAGGTGTTGCAGCCAGAGGGTTGCCGGTTCGAGCCCCTGTCCCTGTGCTGTCCTTGGGCAAGACACTTAAACCACATTGCCTAACGGTAGCGCCGGTCTCTGGCTGCAAGACCGCAGATGCTCGTCTCTGGATGAGTGATCTGGAACAATCATTTTGTTGTGTGCCTTGTGCGCACAATGACAATGAGTTGAATCTAACATAAGAAAGCTTCTAGCTAGAAATTTTAATATAAGTAATATAGTTCTTCGACTCTCTGGACATCGACTTTCAAAAGGGGACCAAAGGAAGGGGCGAGACGGTTCAGGATGAAGGGGCTCTAAAGCTATCGCTCAAAAATGTGAATTTCACAGGTTGAAACAATCATTTTTAAGCTCAATTTTTACATTTTTTTATTGGTTTTGAAGATATAAAAATACCTTTCTGTGAGCGTTAGGGACACCACAGCACCACGAAATTTATGGCATCCACCATCTTTCAGGCATGAAACAAGTGGCAGCCTCCTGACAGCAGTCACCTGCACCACCACAACCAGCTGGTTGCTCCTGTTTGGGCTTAATTAGGCTTCTAAGGTCTAGTTATTGTTTGTAAATCAAGAGAAAGTGCCCTTTCATAAATCCATTATAAACCAATCAGCGTGCATTAGTAAATGCACCACTTATCCCAATGAAATCTTTCACTGTAAGAAAAACTAAAGGACAGAAATGTGGTTTTATTTAAATTCAGACACATTATAAATGCTGTATTTCCATATCATACAGTATCAAACTTTATTATAAAGCACTTTAAAAGAGCACAGCAGATACAAGTGCAGAATCAGGTGTGAATAATTATTTTATAAAATTTAAAGAAAATATAACTATAACCACTAGAAAGGCCAAAACCCTGTCAGGGAGCTCCTGTGAAACTTCTGGTTAATAGTTCTCAGTGCTGCATGTGTCCTGTCATCTTACAGAGTGGTTAATTTTAGAAATACAGTGCAGTATTAATAGTGACTTTCTCTAAAGCGAGCGCCCCTATTGGGAAATCTGGGACAACAGATAGGATATTTAAGGTGTCACAGAAGAAAACATCTGAAAAATTCCACATTATAACCAAAGAAATAACAATTACGCCTTAAATAACATCACCATATTGATTTATAAAAGTGTACATCTCAACCCAAGTTCAATCAGTGCCTGACAAGTCTCATCGTTCCTCAGTTTCCTGACCTTTTTGAGTCCATCACTCAAAATACTCTCGAATATTTGCATAAATAATAGATCGGGGGGGGGGGGGGGGGGGCACACTGTGCAGCTACTCTGTGTGGGAGCATTAAAAAGCTCCTGCGAGCTGCGTGAGATGGGTGACGTTCCTCAGCAGGTTCAGTACAATGAACAAACAGTCATTTTCTAATACATTATCTTAGTGGTTGGTATCACTAATAATTTAATGTCATGTGTAATATTTGTGGTCTGACAAAGTGCTGAACATGGCGGCAAAAGTTAGTCAGTAAATAAGCACTCTGCTTTGGAGGCATAATTAAAAGTATTTTTCATATACTCAGAATAGCGCATGGATCTTATTATCTTTCAACAGGTTCCTCTTTTAATGCCATTATTGTAATATTGAGCCATCATTATTAAAATTCACTGTCAGTAATACATGATTCTATCCACCGTGTTGTTGCTTGGTTTCTGTGATAAAAATAAAATATTTGAAACAAAAATAAGTGTTTTTCTGCTCTGGAGTTCAGGCTAGCTGATCTCGTGTCTTCACTATGATGCAGACGTGTGCTCCTCTTCACACATCATTCATGAATTATTCCAGTCATCTTTAATGGCGTCACCCTGCTGCTGCTTCATACCTCCTGACCACACAGAGATCATGTTCTCCTTAATTTAGCGTTTTTGATATTTTTACTTTTATTGTTTTACATTTCTTTCAATAGGAGAATACATTTTATTAAACTATTGTGCTTTAAATAAAGCCATGGTATGACTGAAGGGTTTTTAGGGTGCTAATATTACAAAAGGGCTTTTAATAAAATGATCAACAGGAACAGCTCAACATGCTTTTTGTATATATCAGCAGGTCAAATGTGATTGAGAAAGAAAAAGATAAACCCCAACATATTTCACTGCTAATACCGCCACTGAATCTGACCAGAAAGTTGAATTTGCAGACATGCATCTGAATTATTTCTGCCCCAATTAGCAGGTTGCACGCCTTATAAAAATGCAAACTTTTTGTTTATGGCATCACAACAAAGGTAACAAATGCTCCACGGGCTTGCACCTTTAATAAGCAATTTCACTTTATAATCACTGCAGTTTCCTCCATGACACCATAAGAACTCTTTCTCCATCATCAGCACAATTACGTTTAATAAAATTCCATCTAAAACCCACTATGGTTGATGCCTAATCCTGACACCAGCTGAGATTCAAAGAGGATGCCGTTACGTTATTTAGGGCTAATTTTTTTTTGATGCCATGTTATTGTTTTTGTGGGGGTGGGTTTCTGAGAATCAGATGTAAATACGAAACATCCTGGTAGATTTAGTGGAGTTATTGGCTTTGCAAATGTTTGAATAACTCCTCAAACACTTTCTGCTCTCCCCGGGTTTCAGCATCTCAGTGCAGCTTTGGAGCTAAGTGATCGTTTGGCTAAATGAGGAGCCCCTGTCTCCTCGTGTTTGTGGGAGCAGTAATGACACTGTACTCTCAGCAGGCTTGTGCAACACTGCACTGGAGAATGAGGAAGACTGCTGGGTCTCCAGCATGCCAAGGTCCTGACTCATTCCTGCCTTCCTATGGACCCATTACTGATGCTCGAGCAACAGCGATTCCTCTTCCTATGGAGCCATTAGTCTGCCACATATGGACAGTAAAAAAAAATGCAATCATGTGAATTCCAGATGCTGCAATATGGTTCAGTTCCTGCTTAAGAGTACCAGTTCTTTGGGATCTGTTTATCCAGATTTTTAACAGTTGAACAAGATGCAAGGGGGAGAATGGAAATAGTCCGATTACATCACATTTATAGTGCTCTCACGGCAGTATTCAGGTCTGGGTTGAGATAAATATTTGAATCTACCCCCAAAAATGATAAATGAAGAATATATATACGTTTGCTGCCAATAATAAAGTGAAGATTTTTAATATAAAAATCTTACCATTTCAAAAAAAGAAAAAAAAAAGTACATAAATGCCCAACCTTAAATCCATTGTTAACCTGTAGGGCTATTAAATATGGAAAAAAAACTGCTACACCTCAAATGGCCACTGGGGTCTCAAAAATCTCCTCAGAGTCCCATATTTATATTCCCACTTTTAAAACAGAAAAAAAGCAATGTTTACAACATGGTTAGAAGAAATAAAACAATAAAAACTGGTGTGCATAGCCGTTTTCCATCTGAATAACAATTGTATAACACACATGTAAACTGTAGGGCTTAAAGTTATACAAAATTAAGGATGTGACTGTGCTGCGTGGCACGTTGATGCTGTCACAGAAGGCCGGAGCTGCTAGCTGGATGCTAGCGGGCCTCTCAGCTGGGTTTGTTGGAGACTTTCCAGTGATGTTATTGTAATAATCTGACAGAAAAATATGGCTTCCTGTGCGATTAATAACGGTCTGTGCTCCAGTTTTAGTGTTTGTATGTTGCTCAGTGCTAGTTAGCAGGTCTCTGTGGCTATGCCACGCAGCCACAGTCTATGGTTGCAGCATGTTACCGGCCCTTCAGAATAGTAGTCCAAAAGCCAGTGGATGGCATCGTGGTGGCCTCATGCATTTTTAAAGATAGCGTCTATTATAAACACCATTATATTCTAATATAAAATATATGTTATTTTAGTTTTGATTTTGTAATATTGCAATAATGCAGTGAGAGTAAAACCCAAACGATTCAGATTCATTCTGTTGTGAATGCGTAAACTGAATTTCAATGAAATTTTTTATTGTCTAAACGTATAAGTCAATAACCTGAATAACTGTGTTTGTTACTGTAATACTTAACTTACTGACTCCTTGTAAAAAAAAAGTAAATTGTAACCACTTATTTTACATTTCCTTTGCTTTCAGCTTCCACATGATTGCTAACACCATTATGAGCACAGATCCTCCCTCCCTGACAGATTTGAAGACTTTAGATTGCTCTTTACATTTTACCTGAACAAAACTCACATCAGGCGATTGTAGCACAACATAATTGCTTGATTACTGTCTGTAATGTGATTTACTGAATTTAGGAGCAGTAATGATTTATCTCACTGCATTACAGACGAATCTACTTAGAGTACATGAATGTGTTACTTTGTGTTACATCCTAAACTGCCACCCACCCTGTTAGCCGCTTGACCGTCATCCTGCCAGAGCGATGAGTGAAAACATCAAAACTGTGCAGCTGTTTTTGTACATATAATGAAGCTGCAAATCTATTGTGTTCTGTAATATTAAGCACTAAAACTCCTCACAGACTCAGGCTCAATGTGCCTCTCTTTGATGACATGAAAAAAAACATGTCAAAAAACATCCTTTTTTTCTGCTTTTTGAATTGAATATACTTTAAATTGTGGAAATTCACAAAATGGGAGTAGCTCACATACTGTTACATTATGAACTCTGATTAAAACGTGAATGGAAAAAGGGTCCCTGGGCCACTGAGCTAAAAGCCCGAGAACAAAAGCGTTAATCTGCACTTTCACCAGTAGACAAAACCGCTCCCCTGCCAAAGAATCCCGAAACTGTTTTTGTGGACTTGAACTGTAGAACATATTTATATGCTAGTAAAATCAACTAGTTTTGCTGACAGTGAACCCACAGAGGGTCTCACACTCACCGTGTGTGGAGCAACTCCTGGTTTTATTTCTGCTAAACGACTTTAAAGTCGGAGCTCTTTCAGGGCTCTGAAAAGGACCGAGTCTCAGAGCTGGATATTAGTTACTCACCAAACTCTAACAGTGCTGACAGCTCTGATCCTTCATGCTCTTTAATATTTTTTTTCTTGGCTTCTCCTGCATGAACTATTTAAGCAGAGGACTTATTAAGAACATGATGTCTGGCTGTGAAAATGTCAAAAGTTGGTTTGATGGATTTGGTGCATCTCTGGACACTTTGTACACGAAACTGTTGCAGAAACATTTACATCATAATCTTCATTAAACCGAGCTTCCCAAAACAATCCTGGATAAGTTATGGATTCTTTATTGAATTGGGTATATTTGTAGACAAAGCCATTGCTAATGGGTTTTTTTCCTCCATATGAGTGACATTTTCTTCTTGGCAAACTTTTAATTTCTGCTGAAACCACCTCTGCATTTGATAAAAGTTTGAGATTCACTATTGTTGCCAAACAGACTAGACTTTGAAAGTGCCGGCCATCAAACCATGCAGCCAAGCATTAAACAAAAGATGACATCTTCTGAAAAAAAAAAAAACATTTATGATGTGAGGAAAACTCAAAGAGTGTAATTCTTTATTGTACATTTGAAATTATTTTTCACCAAACAACTCATCATCAGAAAAAGTTACCAAACAAAGCGAATAAATTGTTTTTTCAATTTTCATTAAGGAAGAGAATAAACATCCTTTTGCAAAATCGACCATAAACAATAGAAAAAAAAAAAACAATGCAAAAATGTCTGAGGATGAACGTTGCCAAGAGAGAACAAGATGCACTGACAACAGCGAGGGGAAGGTATTGTCTGATTGTCTGTGGATCACACAAGAATGCATACAGCGGGCGTGTGTTCCTCAGTCATCAGCTACAGAAAATCATTTGTTTCATGATAGAGCAGGAGAGAGGCAGAGAGAGGCACAGGCAGAGAGAGACTCTCCTGGGGGATGAAGGAGTCAGAGGGCTTTGTTTACCCAGAGCTCCTGGGATGCCAAGGCCAGGAAGCTGGCGTGTCCCTCTGGCCCACCTGGGACGCTACGTTGTCAGGCAGGAGGCCAAAAGGAAGCCCCCCTCCCTCCCCCGGGATCTTAATAAGATACGCCACGTCATAGAGACGGCACTCAGATGCCAGCTCGGGAGTGGATCAAAAAAGTGTCATTCAAACGTTGTTGAAGCGATGGATGCTCAAAGGCACTCTTGGCAAGATTTTACCTAAGAATAAACCATAACTCTTATCAGGCTCAAGCACAAAGTGGAGCAGCATTCATATCACATCCTTAACTAGCTAAACCATTAATGAGTTATCTCAATAACATTTTGGATGATTGTGTGTACTTTTCCTTGAAGTGACTTTATAAATGTCCTACCAGGAGACAGTTCTCATTGGCTGTGGCCAAAGATAACTAGATGTGATGAACACGCGCACGCTTCCTACAGTGTCCTGATGTCACAGCACGGGAGGTCTTTGGATTAAAGTCAAAGACATCACTGTTTATTTTATAAAATTAATAATCTGAAATGCTTTCACAGATATATGCCTGAAATCAATGACAAAAAGATTTTTTTGGAACGTGACACTTGAAACCACCAAAGACAAAACCCAACGCATCCAGGTGAGACACAAATACGTTACTACAATTTACACACAACAAATGTAGAGCATGGGCCTAACAAAACATGACTCTGCTGTCTGTTAAGTGATGCTCACATCATATTTATCATATAAAAGCTCTTTAGTGTCTCCAGATTCCTCCTTGCTTGGCTCTTCTCTGCCTTATGTTCAGTAACATGAAAGCAGGGAAGCCGCCTGTTTCCCTCTGGAGCGGTAACATCTCTATTTGTCGTCCCCGGGGAACAGCACTTGTCAGTGTGCAGCTCTACGGAGATAGATCCCTCCTCTGACTCTGAGGGAAATCACCTCGTTTGTTTTGTGTCAATCCCCTCAAATCCTGCAGAGCTATTGTGCGCCGGCTCCCTCGTCCCTCCCCCGGCGCTCCCCGGAGAATACGAGCTGCTTTATTTCTGTCTTCACATTAAAAAGGTCAACTTTAGAGAAAACTTGATTACAAACCTTTTTAAAATCATGCATAAGCTGTAAATAAAGTGGCTGACAGGAAGTTGTGTATCAGGACATCTTAAATGCAGATCTGATAATATCTCCACAGAGCCATTCTTGTGAGGACAGAGAAAAAAAAAATAGCCCTGAAATTGACTTCACCATTTATTTAGTAAGAGCGTTATCAGCCAATCTTACTTTGCAAAAGAAAAAAGTTAAAAATAATTCTTAGTTTTCCTTATTTCCTTGCTTGGTGGCTGTGGCAGAAACACCACCGTGTGTGACGAGGTGCCACACAGTTTGTGGGGGCAGACTTTGCCTCGTTCATTTCCTTAAAAGCCGCATTAATAGTTTTTGGCCAGCTGGGAGCAGCTGAACAGGCTGTAAACACCCCACTGACATCATCTTGTAAAGCTGTTATGGCAAAAGTATTGCACACGCAGCAGCAAAATTAGCACTGACTTCATTTGGTGCTGATCAGGTAGGTCCACCAGAGCTTTTTTTTTAAGTTAGCGGCTTCACTACCAGCGCCTTTTGCAGCTCAGAGTCTTTTGGCTCATTTTTAATTTAACTACAGTTTCTGCCTCGTGGTTTTATGCTGCATTCATTCATTCAAGATGCAGTTTATTCACCAATCTTTGTCTTTCCACGGCGTGGCACTGAACAGGAGTGGTCCTTCGATCTCATTGTACATTCTGTATAATGACAATAAAGCCATTCTATTCTATTCTATTCTACAGACTCACTGAAGTTGGCAATACAGGAAAAACATATTTCTTGTAAATCTGGAGATTCAAAGCTGTGCAAGATTCAATTTATGCAAGCTGGTGCACATCTAACCTGATCTCCACGCCACAATCTCTCTTTCCACTTCTGAGTTAAAGTATAAAATAACATCTAATTTATTATGATGTCACAGTAAAACAGATCTTTGACCTTTTGGATATAAATATCATCATGTTTATCCCATTTGTGTGAAATTTTAGTATTAGCATTATTGATTCTTTAGTTATGATTTCACCAATAAATTCCAGTTTGTAAGTGAAGTGAAGTTCCCTCCAGGTTTTCCTGCAGGACTGGTGTGTTGACAATGGGATGGACAGATAAACACATGGACAGCTGCACAGACCTGAAAACATAATCAGCTCTGATCACAGTGCTATTTAGACCAAAACCTCATCTTCTCCTGAAGGTTTCAGTTAACTGTGGAGCCATCAGTCGTGTATGTTTCTGGCTTTATGTTCTAGGCTTCATCTTTATCTTCAGTGTGTTGCCTGCGTATGAACACCAAACTGCTGGAAATTGTTGGACATTCACATCTTGGATCCCATCAGCTGACTCAACGTTATTATTCTCCATATTGTTACATTTATTTACTTAAAAAAGAAAAAAAGTGATGGTGGTTCAGTTTTTCAAAGAAAAATCTGAACGTTTATTTTCTAATCTTTGGTTTCACGGCCTGAAAGTCAAACTCGGTCCCGTATTTCATATCTGACTCTGTATGCACATGATTACAATTAACAAATCTGCACTCTTCATCTTGACAACATGTGATGGCAAAAATAACATGAGACACCTCTAGTAGAAATAATAGGCGTTGTGGAGCAGTGTACCAAAGCAGGTGCAACTACGCCCACTTTTTCCTCCCCCATCCCTGAAGAGCCCCCATATCACACGCAGATGTTTCCCATCAAACGCACCCACAAACCTCTCCACCCCCGAGTATGTAAACCGAGATAAGGACCCATTCAAACAGAGGGACTCTGCAAACTGCACCTTGCTATTGAGCTTTTCTCTCTTTTACAATACACACTTCAAGACTGGAAAGCAGCGTCTTCCTCTGTTTTCTGCGAGGGTCACATATGCTTTAGCGCCATGAGCAAAACAGGTAGCTAGGATGTCTGTGATAGGCGTCTTTAAATTGACAAGAAAAAGGGATAATACCAGAGTCGTGTTTGGATGCAGCAGGGAAAAAAAGCAAATGATTGAATAACAGTAATTAAAGCAGTTATTCGTTCGGCGAGCACCTGCATGAGGGATGATATTGCTCCTTAATTCAGCTCAGTTTAACTTCTCTCAGCCGGTGGTTCCAGCATCGCCTCATTAATTGCTGATTGGCATCGAGCTGTTCGCAGGAACAAACTGTTTACTCTGTCTTGCCTGTTTTCTCTGGGCTGCATGTGGCGACAGCCTCACTCAAACGCAGCATTAAGGCCTATTGTACCGAACGAGGCCGGCGTTGCGTGTTTTTTACGGTCTTTTGTGGACTGTGTGATAAGGCTGATTCATATTCATATACGTGCACTTTAGAATATGATGGGTTGCCATACAATTATGAAGTTGTAGATGGTATTTTTGCAGGTGGTGTGGATATTTTGAATGAGGAGGTATACATAGTCAAAGCTCCAATCTGTCTAGGTGGTTGTTACAAATAGTCTCATTTTATCATCTTCCTTTTTTTGGGGGGGGTTGGGGGGTGGATAGCATGGAAAACCACTGTGAACTCACACAATAACATATACAAGGGTATCTAATTAATGTTTTTTTAATGCTACAGTTATCGGTATTTTCATTAGAAGAATGGTTCAGATATGTAATTGGAAACTAATAAGTTGCAGTGACGACTACATACACAATTACCAGCCAAATCTGCTGTTTTTTGCATGTCTGCCTCATTTTTTTTGCTACTTTATTGTTCTGGTTTAGTCACAAATATCATCGAGTGAGAATGTATACACGTTCCACTACACACTGATCAAACGTGGGGGATAAATTATTTGGGGAAGTGAACATTTTGTCCTCAGAGCTGATGTGTTAGAAGCAGTAAAAATGGGCAGCGTAAGGATTTGAACGAGTTTGATAAGGGCCAAACTGTGATGGCGAGACGACTGCATCAGAGCATCTCCGAAACTGCAGCTCTTGTGGGGGGGGTTCCCAGTCTGCAGTGGACAGTATCTATCAAGTGGGTCCAAGGAAGGAAGAGTGGTGAAGCAGTGACTGGGTCATGGGCAGCCAAGGCTCACTGAAGAACATGAGGAGCGAAGGCTGGCCTATGTGGTCCGATCCAACAGACGAGCTACTGTAGCTCAAATGCTGGTTCTGACAGAAAGGTGTCAGAATACACAGTTTGATGTGTATGAGGCTGCATAGCCTCAAACAAGTCAGGGTGCCCCTGCTGATCCCTGTCCCTGCCACCACAGCACCAACAACGAGCACGTGACCATCAGAACTGGATCACGGAGCAATGGAAAGAAGGCAAGCCGGCCGAGGCAGCGTGATGTTCTGCTGGGAAACCTCGGGTCCTGCCGTCCACGTGGACGTTACTTTGATGCATACCACCTACCTCAGCTTTGTTGCAGACCGTGGCCTCTTTCAGCAGGATAATGAGCCCTGCCACAAAGCAAAATTGGTTCAGTCCAATCGAGCATCTTTCGGATGTGCTGCACGAACAAGTCCGATCCATGGAGGTCCACCTCACAACTTCCAGGACTTGAAGGATCTGTTGTTAACATCTTGGTGCAGATACCACAGCACACCTTCAGGGGTCTAAAGGAGTCCATACCTCGATGGGTCAGGGTGGTTTGGCAGGAAAAGGGGGACCAGCACATTATTAGATAGCTGGTCATAATGTTATGTTTGAGCTACGCTGTTTATGCAGACAGTGGAAATTCATGTATTGAACTAAATTTACACCAGTTTTTGAAGTTTACTTACTTTTATTGGCACTGCTCTGTTCCACCCCACACAGTGATGAATATAATTGCGCATATTGTTTCACTTGATTTTTTTTAAATGCTAAGCACTTCTGCACAGGCAGGGACAAAGACTCATATGGCTGTTAATTTTTAAACTAAATCCATAACTAAGCAAGCTGTTGTGATTTCAGCTGGGTTGTATTTACACTTAGATTTTTGTGGCTGTTTTAATGTGGTTTCCAAAAACAGGGTCAAAGTTAAACTATTAACATCATGACTGAGACCACTAGTTATTATTTAAATATTAATAAAAAATAAACTGTAAATGTGCGGTACAGGAATTACGGTAAAAGCTGAGATGTCTCTTTACTTAATGTTTGTCGTGTAGCTTTTGTTTTTATATTACTATTAATGGCGCTGTAATCTTTTCATTTACTTTATTCTATTTTGCTGTACGGCTCTTTGTGACTGCTTGCCTGTGAAAGGCGCTTCATAAATAAAGTTTACTTACTCAGATATTGTTTTCGAGTAACGCTAATCTCTCTATTGTGTTTCTGGTCTCTCCCAGTTACCTAGAACACCTCCAGTGGAAGGCTGCCAGGAAGCATCACGATCAGGTGCCTAACGTATGAGCACGTAACCCCCAGCTCAGAGTTCCTCCTGGATAAATGTAACTGTGTTCTGTACCAAACAACTTTTACAAAATTTAAAAAATGCATAAAACTGCTTGTAACTGAACACTGGCTGTTTCCACTTTCCAGCAGTTGCACACACTTCCTGTAGATGATAAAGCTGGCAGACTTGCATGCACACACACACACACACACACACACACAGATGCAAACACACCTTTCTTTCTTGGGGCCATGCAGGGGCGAACCTCCCACTCCTCCTGCCTCGCAACGTACCTGCCAGTCAACATAAAGAGGGGTCAAATCCCAAAGGGCATTGGCTATAAAACATCCTACAGACAAACAACCTAATGTATGCGTGATGGATTTGGGGGGTGGGAATAAGCTATACATTCTCCAATATATCAAAACACAATTAAGTGAACTGACAATTACAGTGAAAAGAGAACCTTTAATTATCTCTTTGAGGACTAGAACTTCAGCTGATGGGAAGTAATAGCTGGTTATGGATGATAGTGTGGTCACATTGTTGTTTATCTGCCAAGTGAGTTTGATCAACTCATGAGTGCAACTTATAAATAGTAAATTAGTAGCTTCAGTTCAGTCCCTTTACTCGGTGAACTTTGCTGCTTTTCTAATCAACAAATGTTTAATTTTTCTAAAACAAAATGTTTTTTAAAAGTTTTTAAAAAGGCCGGGTCACAGGTTCCCACAGATCAAAGAGTCCTTAATGAGTTTCAGAAACTTTTAGTCATTCATTCATTAATATTTTTATATGGCAGTTTAAAAAGGCATAGACAAGCTACCAGATATATGCCTTCAGTAACTACAAAAACAGCAGTATAGTACGAGGATATTTATCTATGCAGCTATCAGTATATTTGGCATAAAGTCCATACTGCCGTGTCGCATCATTGTAGTGCTAAAAAAGAAACTGTGCATGTGCAGATCTGCAGCTTTTGGAACTTGATAACTTTGATGTTGAGGTTGTTTCAGCAGCGTTTCTGTGCTGAGATCAGACTGTTGTGCTAGTTTCCCTCACAGACTGCAGGTGGACTGAGCCACAGTGATGTCACCCACCGGTTTGTCGACCATCATTTTGAAGCCTTGAATTTGTCATATTAGCTGTCACCATCTTATTTTGTGGAGCTAGATTTGAGGCTGAAATACTCAGTTACCAGCTAACTTTAATCAGGTTGTTTTAAAAAAGTGTATTCATGGAGTGTATGGGTGTACGGTGCAAGCACAGAGTCCATCTAAATATGCTAGATTTACACACTGCTAAATGGCTAGTACAATTAATCAGCTACATAATTAGCTATAAGGTCAGTGTGATGCTCTAGAGGGCTTTTACTTTGAAATGACTCCACAGGAATCCTACAAAGTTAAAGCCCAGAGGACAGCACCTCTGACTGGGTTGTGTTTAGGGCGTTAGGTTGACATGAAGAGTGAATCAGGAATAATTCTAACCAAGGAATAATTCTGTATTTTTGTTATTTTACTTTATTGTTTTATGTACGCGACACTCGTTTCCCATATTTCTATATACACAGTTGCTCCTGACAAAACTGGAAGTTTTCTTCTTTTTTTTTTTTTACAGTTTTCAAAATCTCTTTTCTACTTGTCATTGGAGAACAGGAGCTGAACCTTAAATATGATACATTATGAGAAAAGATGCACAGCCCTGACAGCAGACCATATCATTTGTCAGAAAACTTCATTAAAATCCTCCAAAATTTACCAGCAGCCCGAACACGCTCAGGAGGTGCAGGACGGTGACTTGACTCAGCGCAGGTAACAGTGTCAGTCACAGCGGCCGAGTGCCTCATAATGCATAAGTTTAATCCTGGTTACTGTTACAGTCGTTACGTTATTGGAAAATAAACCCCCTACAGGGAGAAATCAGCTGTAAATTTGAGCATTTTAACATCTATGAGGACTCGAATTAGACTCGCGCAGCCTTCAGAGTTACTTTAGTTCACAGGACGGAGAAACAGATTTTCAAAATTGTGACATTTCACTGACTGAAGGTGAAATTATTTGAGGCCATTTGTCTGATTTCCTGTGGTATACGTGCACTTACTGTACTTGTTTTTATAGTAATTCTTTATAACTTGTCCCTGCAGTATTTTTCAGGGAAGATATTTTACTTTTTAACTTCACTACATTTATCTGACAGCTGTGGCTGCCTTTCACTTTACAGCAGGTCAGGATGTTAAAATTTCATCATCAGATATAAGTATATATAAAATATATTAAAGTGATGCAACAAGGAAATCACTTCCTGTGTGGACACACACACACACACACACACACACACACACACACACACACACACACACACACACACACACACACACACACACACACACACACACACACACACACACACACATTAATCTTTGTAATGCTGAATAACATAAGGAATATTTTTAAAAACTCATTAGAATCTGATATCCTGTCATCTCTATATTCAAACGTGTGCATATGCTCATTTCTTTTTATCATGGCTCGTTGGCTGTTTTTATTTGTGTTTTTCTATACATGTGCATAATTATTTAGCGTGAGTTTGATGTCAAATCTAATCAAAGCCCAGCCTGTGCAGCCTGGGACACAGAGAGCACCTCCTGATTGGGCTTTCAGTTCACTTTCACTATTGCTGTGCAAAGAGGGGGACGAGTTTGTCCTTCCAGAGAGCACTGCTCTGTGAAGCAGCTTTCCTCTTTGTGCCATCCAGAGTAGCTGCCAGATGTTTTACTAGGAGGTGAGTTTGGTATTAGACGTGGCAAAAGAGTAATATCTATTATAGTCTTTACAGAAATGCAGGTGCATTGCGTTACTCCCTCTGGAAGCTTTCAAAATTGCGTTCCCATGTGAAACTCTGTCTGCAGAAACGTGCTTAGAGATGGCTCTCCGTTCCTTCACTGAGGAAGGCCATAAGATGTGGTTGAAAGCACTTGAAACAACTAAGTTGGACCTTGCATTAAGTTGTATGCATGTACTTATTTATTTATAAAGCTGTAAATCAGGAAAGTAACTCCCATTTTCATGGTTACCAAACAAATAAAGAGAGGATTTCATAGTTAGGGAGTTTCTGTAATGCAGCCTCTGGTGATTAGCGAGCCAATCTGTCAACTGAAGCACCTCAATTTAAAACTCTGTGTTGGAAATCATCCATTTTACTGAAGTGTGTTTGTGTGAGACACTAAAGTTCTTCTAGCTGCAGGGCTGCTGCTCTCTGATTGACTTCTGACCTAACTAGAAGCAGTTAGACTGAAAAGGATCCTATATATAGCTCGGACAAACAATACATCACGTTACAATCAGGATGCATTGCGTGCCATTGTGTCTGTGTGTTGCAGAGTGTGTGCGTCTGAGGCAGAGAGGGAGAGTTAGAGATGGAGTGAATGAGCAGCTGTGGCAATATTTCCAATATTTACTCTCCTCCACTGAGTGCAGTTGCTCGGGCCTTTGAGGAGCAATCAAACATCCGGAGATGGTCGCAAGATTCTCCCTTTAAGCCACAAGGTTTTATTTGAGAAAGAATACCTTCTGTTCATCGGATTTGCAGCCATTTCATTTGAATCCATCTGTTTTTAAGGTGAAAAAGAGAGAAGGGGGGAGTGAGGAAAAACAAACAACAACAACAGAAAAAGCAGCCTATTGAACAGAGCATGTTTGTGCATCATATTGTGCTTGATGTAATGTAGGTCAGTGTTCTGCACAGCACCAGATAAGACACAGGGAACAAGTGTTGTGTGTACTTACAAGCAAATATCTGTCAAAATAGCAATTGACAGATCTACAAGAGCCTTCTCTCTCCCTCCTCTCTCTCCCTCTCTCCATCTCTTTCTGCTTTTTTTTTTTTTTTTTTTTTTTTTGGCCGGGGAAGTGTTTCCTTCGTCATTAGCATTTTTGAAAAAAGGGCCAGAGATTTGGGCCTATCTGCCTCCACTCGCTGCCGCAAAGCCAGTCTGGCCCAGGTTGTTATCTGTGCACTACAGAGGTGCAGCTGTTTAGCAAATGGATTTGCAGATTTTTAAAGGGAGATGAGGAGAAAAAAGAGGGGGAAGAATCAGGTATTCACAGCAACCCTCCCCAAACTGGCAGTTTGTGTATGTGCTTGCATGTGTGTGTGTGTGTGTGTGTGTGTGTGTGTGTGTGTGTGTGTGTGTTTGCGTGCGGACATGTATGCGTACGTGTTTTCTTAAAAATCTTTACCTTCTGTTTTCTGAGGCCCACATTATTTTTGGAAATGGCATTAAACACAAAAAGCATGAAAAATGCTTATTCTCTCTTTCTGCGCATTCCTTTATTCACTCTCCAGCCTCCCGAGGGGCCTTTTCTTCTCCTGAGCGGGCGCCATCGCCGCTCCGGTTGCCTAACTGGACCGAGGGAGGCTGGGAGAGGAAGGAGGAACCAATGGGGTGCTTTAGGTGGGGTGGGAGTCTGCTGTCTTCGCCACAGCTGCTGGCAAGTGCGTCCCTTTTGTCTAATGCAATCCCAGCAAGCCTGAGTCTCACACACACAAACATACATATTCACACAGACACGCACACGTGGAGGAATTCTGGCTTCAATCAAGGGCCCCCGTGGGAGAGGGAAAAGGGCCCCAAGCCATTGGAGACACTGAGGATGGTTGGCTTTCCTAAGTGGGGGTATGTACTGTATGTATGCGCACACAGACACACACTATCACATGCCTCTTCAATCACACAGCACCTTGCTCCTTCCCTTTTAAAGATATACGCAGACTTGTGTACACACATACACAAATACACACACTCTATACAGCGAGCATGAGACGAGCTGCAGCCTCTGCCTCAACCAGGAGGTGTCATGTGACAAACTGGTGAATGCAGAGATTATCTTGCAGATAGGAGGAAGGCAAGATCGGTGCCCTCAGAAGACTAATGACACCTGAAGTTCAGCCGTTTACACAGAAAGTGTTTTCAAACCGTTTTATGCTGCACTTTCTCACACCTGCAGTCCTGGATTATGAATTTGAGCACACTCTAAGCACTAGAAAAAGAGTCGAGAATTTGCACGCTTCCAAATCTACGAGTAAATGTTTAAACTTCTATACTGTGCATCAACTGTAACACGCCCCTTTATATTTAGTGATGTACATTTTAATGTGAGCAGCGAATTTGGTACCATCTGTAAGAGCCACTGTAAATCAGTCCATGCATGTAAGTTATTCATGCTGTCACATACACCCCCCCCCCCCCCCCCCCCCCTCCACACACACACACACACACACACACACACACACACACACACACACACACACCATACCTGGATTTTCATCAGCTGCAGAAATTTTTCTGACTCCAGTTTTGTGTTCGGTCTTTTTCGTGTTCTGAGCTGCAAAAACTCAACAAGGAGTCATTCAAGTTTAGAAAATCTCGATCCAGCAGGTACTTAAAGCAGTATTTAAATATGTTTGACTCAGGTGTACGTTATGAGGATGGTTAACATATTTTAAATGTGGCATCATACAGTATTAGCAAAACAACTTGAATGCATGTTGTAGCAAAACTATGAAAAAACTACTTTTATTTTACTGTATTTTTTTTTTTAGAATCAGTCAATTAAGGTGAAATAAAATGGCTTTTTTTACACATCTTTTTTTTTTGTTTGTTTTTTTTTGTTTTTTTTTGTTTTATAGTGGTTCCCAAAACCTTTATTTTGAGCTAGCTACCATACAGTAATAATATCACAGGGCAGCTGTTGCGATGTTAACACAAGTGCCTGCCGCATCTGTTTTTTTACACATCTTAATAACAATACTACAAATCACTTTACAATCACTCAAAACACACAAGGAATATATATATATATATATATATATATATATATATATATTCCTTGGCACTAAGGACTTCCACGTCCCATCATGCTTTGCTGGTGTGCCGTTTCCTCTGACTCATCTTTCCTTTCCAAAGTGTTTATCCGCAGAAACACCTTTGACCTTTGATACGCCAAAAGGTCAAAGTGATTATTTGCCTCTCGACAATTACCCGCGCACAGACTGATTAATCAACAGACACAGGCGGGAAAATTATTTTCAGGTTAAGTTTCTGCGTTGGTTCAAGTTGTGGTTTTTTTCTGCAAGAAATTTGGAATCAACAATGCGCTGCTTTGCATTTGTTATCAGTGTAATTGAATGGGCTATTGTGCTGATAAATGCTTAAATGCTTTAAAGTGCAGCTCGGGGGGACAGTAGGTGTTCTTTGTAACGACTGAACTCGCTTCCAAAATTAACAAAGAAATCTATTCAAACAGAAGAGAAGAGGAGTGCAGGTGTCTTTTAATTTTATTCATCTTCTCCTTTGCTGAGCCATTAGTGGTTTTTGTCTTTGCCCAACTATTGTGTGGGCGGGCGAGCTAACAATTAAACTATTGTTAAGACAATTGAGAACTGATAAAACTGTGTTTAGATGGTGTAATGCTCCAATGTTGCTTTATATAATTACCATTAAACCATTTAACCTTTAAAATATTTCCAGAAGCAACAACATGCAGCAAAGTTGAGAAAATTATTAAATGTCAGAGTTGCTGAAAAACAACTTGAAATGTGTACTTTTAAATTGTTTGTAATGGAGATAAATCAAATCCAATTTCAGGAATTCATCTTTCTCTTTTAAAAAAAAAGTTCATTTTACTTTTGCGGCTCGCTCGGGCGGCAGCAGGAGATCAGATGAGCCGAGTGTTGTCAGAGCCGGTGACGAATGGGTGCAGAGAAAAAGGGTTTTTGGCCTTCATCAGCGGGTCTAACAGATGCTGCCTGTCCGCATGTACCTCCCCTCTGCCAGAAATATCGGGCTGGGAATTAGGAGAGGCAATGTATAATTTAACTTAACAAGTGACAGTTCATATGCTGCAGCAGCAAAGAGCCACAATAGGAGTGCATCTCAGTGTTGGAGATCCAGGCTCGCCTCAAGTCATCGCTGCCTCCCTTAGAGTAGGAGTGAGGGAGGGTGAAAGGAAATACACACAGAGGCAAGCACACACACACACACACACACGTGCTTGCACGCACGCACGCACGTGCACACACACACACACTCGCCGTGTACTTCACTTGCTCTCTTGCCGGAAAGTGGAAAGAACAACCTCCAGTGTGGCATAATGACTTTGCAGGGAAACAATAAGAAATAAATACCTTGGAGCTCCTCTATTAGTCAACACTTAAAAATCGTTTTTTTCCCTCCTCCTCCTCCTCCCTTCTCTTTCTCTCTCACTCTCTTTCTGACTCTCTCTTGCTCTTAATGAGCCTCTTGTTGGAGAGGTAACTAGGGCCGCCGCTCTGCTCCACGGCGTTCACGATGAGGAGACTGTTCGCTGTAATCACACAGAGGCTTGAGATGGAGGGAGCCTGGATTAGCTACTTTACCGTGTGTGGAGTGTTTAACATGGCACCCGACACCGTGCTCCTTCCTGTCTTCACTAGACAAACACTAACCGTCATTAATTTCATTTGCTTGGAACCATCACCCCCTCCTTTCTCTCTTTCCCTCGCTCTCCTCCACTCCTCTTCATCCCTCCAAAAACCTTCAATTTGGACTCTTCTTGTTTTTTCGATTCAGGCGTCAATGCAAATTATTGCAGCCCGCTGCTAAGAATTACTAGGTAAGGAAGCTAAATGAAGATAAAGAATTGGAAAATGTTTCCAGTTGGAAGAATGTTGATTACCAGGGCTGGGGTCCTGGAGGATTCCCCACTATTTATCCTCATATTTTGGGCTGCCTCTCCCTTCCCGCTCCCAGCATGCCTCTCCTGGGGCCTTAGAGAAGCAGCTTGCACTCAGCACTGCCAAAAGAATTTATTAGAGCAAATGGTATTGTAAGCCCTATGGAAGGCATACCTTATGTGAAGATTTAAAAGATATTAGGAGGATGGCGCAGGCAGGAACCCAGGTGTGCCTCGTAATAGCCATTGTTTTGAGTGTGTGTATGCACGTGAGTGCGCGTGTGTATTTACATGTGGCTCAGTCTGTGTTTGTAGAGCTTTTGCCTGGGAAGACAAGAGGAGGAGCACCATGCACCCAAGACACCAGAGCAGACTGGTTCAGTGTGTACATACAGCACATATTCTCTGGTCTCTAAGCGCTCGATATTAAAGCCGCACACATTTTTTATCAGCATTAGTTCTTCCTGATGTATCAGATGGGTGGGGTTTATCCTGTTTATCCAGCTCTCATAGGTTCAGGTGTATATTCCCGCTCTCAGAGCCCTCCAGGCTTCTTCTTGTGAATGATTCCCCTTCAGCTGCTCTATACATTTGCTGACTGGAAGCAGCCTTTCAGTTCTCACGAGCTCATCTGGACGGGTGACCTTAAAAATATGGGGGTACTTCAGGAAGAAGAAAAACTGTTTTGCAGTTTTGGAAAAGTAACATTAAATGTTGCTCTCTCCGTTCTTCGGTCTGGTTTAGGAACTTTTGTGTGCACACAATAAACGTGCACACAAATCCAGAAGTCACAATTTTTTAAAATCTAAATTTTTCGGGGAAGTTTCTGATCACTTGGACTCTATTGATTGTAATTATTCTTTTTAAATTCTACCTTTGCACATTAAAATGTGTTTGCTCTTACAAAGAGAAACCATGTCAATTGAAAAATCAATTTTTTAACCTTAAAAAAAAAAAGACTTATAATGATTTTAGGCTTCCGTACCGGCTGGAGCTGTTTTGGTGTTTAAAATGCGTATTAAGTGTAGTATGGTAGCAACACCTTATCCACATTATGCAGCTCAATTATTCCATGAGCAACACCTGCAAAACAAATTTGGCATTCAAATTTGCTAAGGATGATCAAACAACGCCGAAACACTGTCATTATTTCTCCCTCACATACGGCAGCGAGCGGAGGAGAGGAAAAACAGACTAGCTTTTTTTTCTGGATGCACTGAATTAACTATTCAGCTGGAAGCAAACTTCATTTTATAGGTTTCATTCACCTCATTTCCCAAAGTGTATTTAACTGCCATCGCAAAAACAACAACATAAATCGATTTGGATCCACAAAATCTCACCTGCCAGGAAGGAAAAAAAGGGAGGGGGAAAAAAATCACTCTGAAGGAACTTTTTGGAGTTTGTTTTGACTCATCCGAGTATGAGGCCTCGCTTTTGGTAACTTTTACACTGAAACTCCCCCCACGTTTCCCCTCCTGAGAGGTTTTCAGAATCCTGGAAGTTCACGCGGATTCTTTCATCCGGCTTTGAGAGCGCAGCAACGCTGTTCAGCCCTCCTTCAGGAAGCTAGCCTTGCACTCTGACGCGAGATAAAGAGAAATCAGGGCTAATGAATTGCGCCTCCCCGGATATAATTCTGTAATAGCTATAATCAGGACGTTCTGAGCACATGAATATACATGGCCGGCATCAGCTGCAATCCTGTTGGTGGTCAATATTCTTGAAGCTCTGCCAGTCGGGGAATATTCCTTCTTCCCTGCTCTGCCTTAATGTTATCAGGTAACACACACTGGCATTAAATCCCACAACAAAATAAAAGCCTCTTTTTGGAAGCCTTCACAGGAGACAATGCAGCTCTTACCAAAAGCCCTTTAAGTGTTCGTGTTTTAATGTCATTACGGCACCACGAAACAGCACACAGACCAGGCGGGAGGAGGCAAAAAAAAAAAAGAAGAAGAAGAAGAAGCTGCAGCTTGAAAAGAGAAACCCTACACAAGACCTCAAGGTACATTTGCTCTGAGCAGAGACAAAAAGACTTCAGCAATGGCAAAAACAAACAGGACGGGTTTATTACGTTTATGCGGTGAATAGTGGAACAACGGCCTAGGCAGTCCTCGCTGACAGCTTCTAAAGCCGCAGATTTGTGCCCATTAGTCACACATTTTAGCAAGAAGGTGGTTTCTAAAGTGCATTGATAGGGATTACAGTTCTATCCTTTCCTGTCTTTCTTTCAGCGCTGAAACATGCGGCTGATTCCTGAGATGCCAGGAGGTTTCTGCAAAGAAAAGCGTGGGGGAACTATTGTATTTGTTTTCTAAAATGGCAATCCATAGGGTATTAAGGGGGCTTAATCTGTGATTAATATTTTAATGATACAAAATAAGCAGCAAATTCTTAAGTTTACAGCGTCCCACACCACAGGAAGGTTTACTTACATGCCGTCTGGGAGAGAAAGAGGCAGATGAATGCAAAACACGTTTAGTTGAGATTACATGGTGGCACTTGGGTGCGATTACACCACAAGGGATTTGAATAATCTCAGTTTATTGAGTTCGAGATATTTTGTAATCGTAGATTAGTTTTAACAGGGACATTCTTAGCCGTGCTCTCCAAAGCTAGGATTAAGGCAGATAAGAGTTTGTGTCAGTGAATCCAAAATTAGTATTTCAGCCCCCATTAGTCCCTTTGCACCATCCCTCTGGTTGTATTTTAATTCCTGGTCTTTTCTTCTATTCCAGGGAAAGGTGAGTATTTTTAGTGACACCTTGCTTTTCTCTCTCACAGCCCTACAAGCTCAAACCTGCAGGAAGCCACTCATTATGACACAATGCGGTCTTAGCCGGGGTTGTAAATACATCGCTTATGGGCCCCATGTCAGAAAACAAGGCAGATGATCTGGTAATTGCTGGTTCGCTGTTGCAGAAAATCTGGACTTAAACCAGGAATTATCCAATCACAAATAAGCTCGTTTAAGATTTCAGCTCCCAGCACTGATAAGTAACTAAGTACTTTTACTCATGCACCTTTCTTAAGTGTACTTTTGTGGTGTGTATGTGTCACTCTAGATATTTCAGAAAGACCAACAGTTGCAGACTCTAAAGGTTTTCACTCGTACTTTATGATCAGTTTTGTAAAATATGAGCAGATGTTAAAGGAACAATTTTACTGTTGTATTTTTGTCTGCCTTCAGTTAGTGTAAGGTGTTCGTTTCGATTGTTTAGATGTGACATTTGCTGTAACGGCACAAGGCTGCAGGACCGGTTTACTCTGTTGTGAGCACATTTATGTAGGAACTGTTGTTTATTTGTAAGGTCTACATCCACTACCAGAAGAAGCGCGCTCAACCAAGAGGGGGCGCCATTAATGTTTACATCCAGTTACGCTGGCAGAGAATAAGACTCTCCTAGATGGAAAAAAAAAAAAAGAAGTGCATACATGAAACTGCTCACAATTTTTATTTATTTATTTGAGCCACGATTACTGGAAAGTTAAACTGAGTTTTCCAAATGTCTTTTTCACTGGTCCTCGTATTTAAGAGAAGGTGGATGTTTCTGTATCTTTCTATTATTGTGGGGTCTTTACCCTGCAGTATAAAATACCTTGAGGTGGCTGTTGCTGTGATTTGGCGCCATATTGAATTGAACTGAACTGAATGTCTCCCAAAACTTGGCGACTCACACCAACACAATCTAGATGGATAAATAGCATCACAGGACAAAGAGAAAAATATAAATCTGATTTTATTCACTTTATTTACTTCTGCTTCTAACCGAATATGTCCGTAATGTAGCATTGCTACTGTTTGAACACTTCTGCCAGTTTTAGCCTCAGCCGCTTGCATTAATAAATGAAAAAATAAACATCTTGTCCTCAAACTGCAGCCAAATTAGCCAACAAATGCATGCTTTTACTGCTATTTCCACAGCCTAATTGAAATTCTAAAATATGCATGAGGGCCATAAAAAGTAGAGTCAGCTTTTTTACCTGTAGTTATCGTCTAAGAAATCATAAAGTTGCATTTGTTCGTGCAGATTACTACTATTAAATATGAATGTGACCACGCCTGGAGCCTTTATTCAGCATCATTCAGTCATCTTTTTTTCACATGTAAAGATCTTTGGAAGCCTAATAATCTTTATATTGAAAAGAAAAAGGAAATGGACTGTTGTGGACAATGAAAAAAAACAAAAAAAAAAACCATCTCAAGTGGGGTCTCACAAGCACTCAGATCCACTCCCATGACCTCACTCTCTGCTGGTTGTTTCAAAGCAGAGAGAGAAGAAAGAAAAACATTAGATAACCATCAGTGTCTCCAATATCTTTCCTCAAAGAGGCTGAAGGCCCACATTGCCTATAATTGGATTTGATTTGCACTCCCAGCATCAGTTAGGGAGATTAAGGGCAAGCACAAAAATCCCCACGATTCCTTTTCATCCAGATGACAAGCAAGGCCTAACAGATCCTGAAAGGAATATTTGTGATGGAAACCGTCTTCGTGTCTCCGCGCACAGAGGCTGCTGGAAATGACAGTCCCCAGGAACAATGAAAACATAATAAAAACGTATTATTATCGGTGTCTTAAGGATTCGTTTGATCTCTTTCCCCGCATCAAAGCGGGAAGGAAAAGTGCAGCTCCGTACCTGGATGATGAAGGCAGAGGAGACAAAAAATGGAATTCCTCAACAACTTCAAACTCGAAACAAGGTGAAACAATAGTTTACTTGTTACAAAATACCAAAAGTAGTTAAAAAGTTGTACTGCAGGATATATAGAGAGACCAAATCTTGCCAACAAAAGCTTTCATTCAGAATAATGCAAGACTTAACTTATTTTTCTTCCTCTTCATTGCCTGTGGGGAGAGGGAGGTTCTGTTCTGGCCTGATAAGTCATCTATTTGAATGGATCGTCATTCTCACAGGTATGTAAATAAAAAAACAACCCATATTCCTCTCCCCTTTATTCCACTCCTTTGACAACGAGCAATGCTTACACTAGATTAAATATCACCATCAATAGACTTCCCCACGCTTGGGTGTCGTATTCACTCTACCCCATGCCAAAAGACTAATATTAGTATCTCCAGAAAATAATCTCTCTTTATTTCGTAAGTTCCCCGCTAAGGCATTCACATTCGCATTTATCAGAGGATTTAAATGCGGATGAAATAGTATATAAGCTGGATCCCCTCAGGAGAGGTTCTCATTCTCTTGTATTCTTTCAGATGGGGAGAGAAAAAGAGGGAGCACGCTGCACCTTGGCGGAGAAAAAGGAGGAGGAGGATGCCGAGGAGGAGGAGGAATTAATTTTTCCCCTCTGGGAGAAACACATGCTGGATCTCAAGAGTTGGAGGGAATCTTCCCATCTTGCTCTGATTGGCATTAAGAGGGAGGTGGTGGCGGCGGAGGGGGTGAGAGGGAAAGAGATGCCATGGTTGTTACTAATGATTTATTGTCTGAAATGTGAACGGTGTTCTGGTGGGTGCTTGTCGTTCAAAACGCTCAGCAGAGCCTCTTTGCAGTAGGTTGGGGTTTTTATATCTGTGAGCTTCATTTTAGCTTCAGTGCATTCAGCTCATCAGCCAGAGGGAAAAAAGCCAGCTGTCTGCAGTCTGACCTCATCCAAACTTTAAAACTGGAAAAACAGAAATAATCAAGGAACTATTTCAATGACCGTTTATGAGTTTCTGTCCCCAAATGTATCAGATTAAATATCAGTTTGTCATAATCACAGTTCCAAGTTCACATTTTGTCAAACCGGCACTTAAAAATGAAAATATATTAATATTATTAGAGGTAGATGGCGAAAAGTTGAAAATGCTCACAGTTTGGAGCTATATGTTATTTAAAGACATTATTATTTTGAAACAATCTATCCACTTAAATCTTTGTCAGTCTTCTCATTTATTCACCTAACTGAGCTCTGAGAAAGACAGTAAAATCATATTTACTGTTTAAAAGTAGGACTGTACAACTTTCACTGTCTTTACAATTAAATTACACAATAACTTGTTAATCAACAGATAATTTCCAAAAACTCACTTATAAGCCGTGCAGTCTGATGCAGGTCCAAAATGAAAGGATGTCTGTGATGTTTCAGATACTTGAGTTTATTACTTGAGGTCTATCCATCCGACCGTCTTCTTCCACTTAACCAATTCAGGGTTGCGGGGGGTGGGGGGTGGGGGGTGGGGGGGGTGGTGCTGGAGCCGAGCCAGCTGTCACGGGGTGAGAGGAGGGGTACATCCTGGACAGGTCGCCAGTCTGTCCCTGGGCTTTTGGTCTGTGGGAGGAAGCCAGAGTACCCGGAGAGAACTCAGGCACCCACAGGAAGAACCAGCTCCCTGGTTACCGTGACCTCTGTTGTAACATGCGCTAGAAGCCAGTTCACCTGAAAATATTGTTTTCATTGTGACGTATATGCATCGTGAGGCCAGGTTTACGGTGCATCATTCAGGAGACTCTGATGACTTACGCAGAAACACTTACTGGAGCACGCTCAGTGCTGAGGGAGATGAAGATGGTAAATGTTCTGCTTCTTATTTAGTGCTTTTCTATTTGAGCACACTTCATACAACATGCCTCAATCACCCATTCACACACATTCACATGTCAAGGAACGCACCGGAGAGCAACTTGGGGTTCAGTAGTTGCCCAAGGATCCTTGGGCAGACTGGAGCAGCTGGGGATCGAACCACCACCCTTGTGATTAGTAGATGACCTGTTCTGCCTCCTGAACTTCCACAGGAAGAATAGTCTGGACTAACTGGCCCCTACAGTTCTTCAGGGTATGTCTAATGTGAGCTTAGTAATCCTGATTCTACACCCCTACAAATGGGACAGGGCTAACACAGCTCCTTCACATCCAGCCTGAAAGGAAAACTGGAGACGTCACGTGTGCAAGGTCACTAAAATTAAACAGCAAAGATGCTTCTTACAGAACAGAGGAACTTTGCATCGAACAGGCGTGGCATCTGTATGCAGGAGCTAAACGCTCACATTGACTTTCCTCTCTGCGTGTGCTCCTCTTTTGTTCATCTGTTTGCCAATTCAGACATGCACCCTGAAAGTTGCTTCCCTTATCCAGCCAATGAGACCCAGTGAGGCCAACTAGCCGGAAGCTCATTGGGACTGAACATGAACACACGTAGCTGAGTTTAATGAGACTCACCACAGCTTAGCAGTGACCAAGCTAGTGATTAAGTGAGAGGCTAAACAAATGATTCAGGCTACCTCTTGAAAATGACTGCTGAGCCAACACATTAATCCCACAATGTCAAATAAAGCCATTCAGTTAGAAGCTGCTGATTAATAATGTCCTTTAGTGTTAGCTCCCCGACACACCAGGAGGTGACTGCCCTCTCTTAAAGAGCCCTTAAGAGTTTGGATGGTGGTGGAAGAGTAAGCCACGAGTTTGTCAGGCAGAAGACCGTGATGTGTTCGATTTGGGAGCTTTGTGTTTCACTTTGCTTCCGTTAGCTGATTCGTTTCCTTTTTGCTCACCCAGTGGGTTTAAATGAGGTGCCAAGGGGCTCTTTACAAGCATCCACGTGTGCATGGTTGGGACTCATCTCCAAGGTCTCCTTATGCATATCTGTGAGAAGACAGTCGCTTTGACAAAAAAAGCAGCATTTGACACCAGCGAGGTGAAAGTGAGGCCGGGGAGTTGAGACGAGCCAGAGCCGAACGGGCGACCGGGTTGATCAAAAGACCAAGACAGCAGAAGAGACCTGTGCCTGGGTCAAAGGCCTCACTGATCATGTTTACCTAAACAGGTGAAATTCACTGACTGTGGTTAGATTTATTTTTTAAAATTGTGTTTGTGAAAAACAAATAGCACCACCTGCTGAAAACTTGAACTTCCTTTTTCAGAAAAGCCCAAGAGCTCCACCCACAGTGTCTGACTGACGGGTAAAGTTTCTAAATTGCAGCAGTGAGTGCCAAGCACTAGAGAAGGAATGAAAATAAAAACAAAACTCTCACAGATTACCACTTTAATATTTGATAGCATGTGGGGGCTTCCTACCACTTAGTATAATTAAATCAGTCAAGACCTCACTTATAAAGACTGAATTTGGACTCCATTTGTGTCGCGTTGGGTTTTGTTCACTCAAACAACTGGGACGCTGGTTTCATGACAGGCAGAAAATAAAAAATAAATAAAAAGTGCGCCCACTGTTTGATGCATTTACACAACAGACGCACAGATAATGCAGTTAATGGCCAGACGTCTAGCCAGGCACTGTCCTCTGTGTGCTGATGGGTAGACAGAAGGCTGTCGAGCTGCACACAGATCAACCCATATTGACTCAATCTATTGACAAATGAATTTGGGGGCAAAGTCCTTCTGCGAGTTGTTGATTTAGGTGTCACAGTTCATTCCTGTTAGTGCCAACACTCACAACACATATCTCTGTCTTGATCTGACAGCAAGCTGTGAGTTCAAATATCCTTTTATTAAAGTGTAGTATATCAGAATTTTACGCAATTATCATAATGCGGCGTGTTTTCCCAGCTCTGCTCGTTATGAGAAAACGGTAAACTGCAAAGAGAAGCCTGCAAATATGAAGCATGTCATAGTGTGCCATTAAAAATTCTGAAATAATGGCTTTGAATTTAAAATGGAAATGAAATGAATGCAACACAAAGTTTGTTTTCTGCAATATTATAGTCAACCGACTACATTAAAAAGCAATTAAAACTAACTATTGCATTACAAGGAAATGAATTAACTTTCAGAGCATTGAAATGCATGTTTTCTCTATAAGCGTGGTGTAAATGAAACTCTTCATTAAGAATTAAGAAATAATAAAGAAAATTAGAGAGTACTGTGAGCCTTTAAAATGTTCATTATTAGCTGTATTTGCTTTAATGAGCTGACGGGGAAAAAAAAAAAAGAAGAAAAAATAAGCGCAGAGAAAAATCTGCTGAAGACTTTAATGCTATGATAACTTGATCAAGTTCCCAAGTTCATATTGGGGGGGGCGGGGGAGTTAATGAAATCTTCAAGAGAGATCAGCCAATTTCATTTCTCCAACTTCTCGACTTTATACAAAGATGCAGCAGGTGTTGGCTCCCAAGAAAAATTTTGGGTAAATATTGATCCTGTAAATATGTGTGCTGTTCACACCCTCCCTGCTTCTCCCTTCCTCTCCGGCTCCCTCTTTTCACAGAGACGCACCCTCCCTGCAGCCAACATGAGAGCTAGTTAAGTGAGGTATCATCTTCAGTCCGCAGCTAGCCCACTGTCTCCCACAAGGCCATTGTGGGAAGGGTACAACTGTTGCGAGTGGGTGGCACATCTGTTCCCTGAGACAGTCAAGGCCCCCAGGGTCATCACACGCCTTGGCTAGCGTTTCACATGCATCACTAATAACCACTCTGGTATCTCTGCTTAGCTGGAGACAAAGGGCCTTGACGGGAGCCACTCGCCTTCAGATCTGAGCCTCAACATTTCTAATAGAAAGAGCATTAAGTATCATGTTTACCTTATTCTCGTTCTTCCATCCATCTGGTGCACTATTCATACTAAACAGGTTAAGTATATTCAAAATATACAAGTCTGTCATGGAATAAATTTGCAGGTTCTTGATTGAAGCACCATATGTACAGTGCTGCTCTATGCTATAGTTGCCAGGTTTTAGAGGCGCAGGCGTTTGGGAAAATATGGAAAGACACAATGAGGACAATTTATGGAATTAAAAACCACATCGGTGTCTGAGCATACCCCACGAACTTTACTGTAAGAATATTCAAAATCACAACTGCTTTTTTAAAGTCAGCCTCCCTCCTACAATAGCCAGGGATGTGTGTGCCCCCGCACCAAACTGAAAGTTTAAATCCAACTCGAGCACTGAAAGAGACGGCGGGCAGAGAGGGAGAGTGTGTGTTCATGTTTACAGTCCCTGTGCACGGTTCGGTTGGGGGGGGGGGCAGGCTAGAGATGGAGAGAGAAGGACTCAGGTGAGTTCATGCCTGGTGGGGGGGGTGGTGGTTCACCAGCTCACTGGGAGCAGTGATGGCTCTAGTAGCAGAGGGCGAGCAGAGAGCGTGGAGGATGAAAGATGGAGCCTAATCCTCCACATGTGGCGTCTTTTCCCCCCTCTTTTTTTCTTTTTTTAAAGGAAAGCCAACTGGAGCCGTTCTTTGGACTCTAGGCCAGGGGCTTCAGGAAAGCATTGCCTACAGCCAAAGCACATAGTGTGAAATGAGAAGCTAAAGCTTGAATGTGCTTTTGTTTATCAGAAAACTGCACTCTAAGTGGGATTGGCAGTGTAGGGGCCCAAACTCCATAAGTCATATAGACTGGCTCAGGCCGAAGTGGGAATGGCACAGCGAGGTTTCAGGCTTGAGCAGCCCAGAAAAGGCAGCTCGTCAGTCAGCCACTTGGCAGCCTGTCGCCCCTTCTTCGTCCCGCTCCTATAATCTTGGTTCTAGCATAAAGCCTTGTATCACAAAGGTCAATCTAAAGTAGGAAAATACGGTCACAAATTGAGAAAATAAAATGTCATCCACAGGTCTGGTTGGAGGAGTGCAAACAGAACTAAGCTTGAGGAATTGGGGACATAGATTTGTGGGTGAAAGGAGACCAGCGGGGTGCCAAAGACTGATCACTTTTTGAGATGGATTGTATGAGGAGATCCATGACCATGAGGCTCTTGGCTCCAAAGCAGCACAACGATAACTTCAAAGTAGGCAGAAAGTTAAAAAGGGGCTCAAAGCTTTGGACGAATCGGAGATGGGCTAGCGGATGAACCGGAGGAGCCGAGCTTGGTCTCGGTCCCAACTCCTTATGTACGGATGGTCGGTCGGCCGTCGCATCTTAAAGCACTGGGTGCTGTTTAGCTTAATTTCTGCAGGGCTGCAGGGTTAACGCTGCGAGTGGGTACATTTTTGCACAACAACTTTTCCTCAACTTACTCGAGCAGCTTTGATGCTTAAACCCAACCAAACAGCAAGTGAAGACAAAAAGAAACTAACTGAAAGAAATGGGACACACCGATGCTCAGGCCATTCCCTGTGTCCTTTTTTTTTTTTTGCTCTTTTAAACAGGAGAATTTTGTAATGTAAAGACGCCAAAGGAGGTCAACGATCCAGCACACATTAGCGCCATTCTGGGAGGATAATTTACTCGCGAGTCCTCTGCTTCCTTTCACTCTTGATCAACAAAAGAATAAAAAAGGAAGAAAATGAGTTCAGTGTTCTCTGAAATAGTTGGTAACATCCAAAAGTGTGTCAGAGGTACGAAAACATCCAGCAGACTTTGATGGCCAACATCAAACAGTGATAATATCAGTATTTTTACGCTGGCTGCAGACCTTTATTCATTAATGGAATATAATATAAACAGCAGAGAAAATCCAAAGTCACTGTTACAAAGTTTGCGTGTGACCTTTAATCTTCCAGAGTCAGGTAAACTCAGCCATACAGTTTTTATTTTCAGTAATTCATGGAAAGATTTGTTATTTATTGTCTCCTGAAACTATTTTTTAATGAGACTGTTTCATTACGTCCTTTAATCAGAGTTCAGAATCTGAGCTGATCTCATGACATGTTCAGGTTTTATAGAGCGAAGAATTCATGTGCACAAAAACAGAGATTTCTGAGTTCAGTGAAGTTTTTATATTTGACATGACCTTTTTTTGACTAATCACCACACTCCCAAGAATGCTTTTAAATTCTTAGCGTAATGGTGTGTAATACTGCGAGATAAGTAGCATAAATGCTACTTTATCCTTATCTTTCCCATCGATCTGATGGATGTGATAGAGGAATAAAAGAAATATGTGAGGCTGCAATTCAGCGCTGATTTAAACTGGAGTTAATCTGGAATAAAACACCTATGAAATTTAGGTAATATGTAATAATATAAAATGCTTTTTTTTTTTTTATTGTCATCAAGAACCCTGCAAAAAGACTGAACAGTAATTTAGCATGACTTTATTACAGGTATTGACTATCAAGAGCCTGATAGATCTTACACCTTTGGGGCCTCGAGATCCACTTCTAAAACTATTAAAGCAGCAAATGTTTCATTTGCAGCTGAAACTAGTCCAACAAAGGCTTTGCTGCTGTTTCAGATCTGAAATGGTTACATTTGTGCTTCCTTTTGATCAGTTGATTTTGTTACTTACTCTCTAAAACAACCTTAACAGGCAATAAACCGTTCACAGCAAATCAGGCCTAAAAGGCAGAATGTGAAACCATTCTCATTGATATCCAATACACTTGAGCACCAAGATGCTTTACCGCCGGTTCTGTTCAACAACACTGCAACACAAAGCCAGTACATCATCACAGTGCGTTTCCTCCACTGCAGCAACTCTGCCTCACTCTCGCTGAAAAGGCTGTAGCACTCTCAGTCACTCGAGGACAGACACAAAGAGCAGGCGGTTTTCAAAGGGCCCATTGTGGAGCCCAGTGAAATTATTCAATTAGTGAATTTAGCACCTGATCTGGTTAGCCAGTAGCCCCGAGGATGCTACAGCTGCATAAGAGAGAGGGGGAGAGTTAGAGACATAAAATAAGGGGTGGGGTGGGGGTGGCGGGTGGAGCAGACGGTGTAATATTCATTCCACTTCCCCTGTTTTATGACAGCAAAATTACCCAGTGTTCATATCACACACTGTAAAATATTGCTTTTCATAACACACATCGCTCTTTACAGTGCAAGATATTATCACAAATTGAAGGTTTGTATTATCACAAATACACAAACAGAGATCGTGGATTTACGCTACGTTCAGCCTGATATTCTCCCGCGTGTGATATGGTGGCTTTTAGAAAACAGAGAAACATCCCACAGACGGTCGTTCCTGTCAAAGACCTGCAGGTAGTGTTCACATTTATTAACTGTAAGCAGAAACCTTCCCTGAGCTCACCGCAGAAGGTGAGAAACTTCACTTTCATTCAGCCTTCTGCTCTCAGGGTTCAGGGATGGCCCAGTTCAACAGCATCCATCTGATACTGGCAAAAAGATCAGTTCAGCTATCAGAGGGGGTGGGGGTGATATTAGAAATATTAGAAAGCTAAGCTAAACTAACGAAGTGCTGAAGGAGCAATTTATGGAACACAAAATAGTTTAAATGGAGCTGAAAGTTCTGTATGTCAAAAACTAACAATAAAAAGAAGCATGATTATCAAAACCAAAGCATCTGCTAAGAACCTTTTAGATTTACATTTCTAAACCCATTCAGTCTCTTTTTTAATTTTTGGACCACTGCAAAAATTAAACTTCTATTGTTACACAATACCTCGTGACTTTTAGTAAAAGCTTTTATTTTCTCCCTCCTAAATTAATTTACGTTTTTGGGGGGTTTTTTTTGCACCACTCAGTCGTCCACAGCCCACCTTGACTTGGTCCAGGATGCAGCAGCTAAGAAAAACCACATGATCCAAATTCCCATCAACTTTCATTAAATATTTTATTAATCATATACAAAGTCCTACACGACCAAGCTTCTGTTGCTTCTGTCTTATGTGAAACATTTTCCTGTTAGTTTGGGCCCATGCTCACACCATTGATTGTATATAAGAGCTCAGTCCTGAAAAAGTTTTTTTAGT
Source organism: Archocentrus centrarchus (assembly GCF_007364275.1). Taxonomy (NCBI): domain Eukaryota; kingdom Metazoa; phylum Chordata; class Actinopteri; order Cichliformes; family Cichlidae; genus Archocentrus; species Archocentrus centrarchus. Next base: position 2,460,164 of record NC_044361.1, read on the forward strand.
CCTGTGAAACTCTAAATGTGCCTCATGGTTCAGAGACTTCTAGCAGCACCAACTTGCAGTGATGGTTTTCTGCGTGACTTTATCGGTGGCTCACATCGCTGTGGAGGATTCTGGTCCACTCTCCTTTATAATGTGGCTTTTGTTCATTTGAGGTTTGTGAGCAGCTGTTTGTACACAGCTCTGACACACAGGTGTTGCATACAGGTGTGACTGGGCCACTGCAGCACATTGATGCTTTTCTTCTTCAGCTGTTCTGCTCCAGAGTTTTTGGCATGCTTGGGATCAGTGTCCTCTTACATGACCTAATTTTTGCCAGGCTGTGGCTGTCGGACAGACGGCCTCACATTTGACTCTGAATACTTCATTATAGAGACGAGTTCATGGTCAACTCAATGCCTGCAAGGTGCTGCAAAACACCCATCTACCACCAGTGATGGCAAGTTACCTTGAAAAAGTAATCTGATTTCTGATTACTCCTTTAAAAATTAACTTAGTTACTTTACTGATTACTTAATTTTGAAAGTAACTTAGATTACAAGTTGCTTTATTAGTTACATTCAACAACTGCCGGTGTTGTGCCAAAAAGTGATTGTAAATGACTAGTTGACCTATAATCTGTGAAGCATGCATCAAACATATCTCTCATGAATGATATCAGGTCATTTTGAGATAGAAACAGCATTTCTATCACAAGGTGGAAGCTGCGCTTTTACATATATTAGGTTTTTTTTTCAAGGTAAAAACTGTCATTAACATTAAAAATGTCTTTTTAAACAGAAATCAGGCTCAGATGGCTGCAGAAATCACAACAAATATAACATCACATTTCTATAAAGATATTTGAAGTGGCCAAAAAGCTCTGGATTGATTATAATGTAGGTACAATAACACAGACCCTAGACAGGTTATTTCTTCATTTTATATATAAACCCTTCATAAATCATGCTGACTGCACTCTGTTTATCAATATAAGCAAAGACATTACACATAAAAGCACAGAAACATCGGAATCACTTTTTGGCACAACACCGGCAGCACCCCACCACCACCTCAACATAAAAATGACAATCACGAAACGAGGGCGAGTCAACCGTGTTTAAGGCCAGCATTTCCTCTACTACATACTGTCCCCCCCACTTAGTAGTTTGTACCGAAGTCCAGCTTTTGCTGTTTGGGTGCTGGGGGGCTCCTGCATTAGCCGCAGCTCTGCTTCACCACCTGGTGCGACTCGCTCTGTAAGTGTGACTTCTCCGTGCTGCGACTCCAGATGTTTCTTCAAATCTGACATAGTGTTTTTGAAGCTAGATAGCACTTTGTCACCAGCACAGAGTGCACAACTAACCTTGATATCGTCATCTTTAGCTGACACAGACTCACAATAGTGCCTGTATTTTTACTCGTTACCGAAAAAAGTAGTCAGATTAGAGTAAGGGGTTACTAAGCAACTTACTAAGTACTAAGGTACTAAGTAACGTGTTACTGACATCACCGTCCACCACCATGCTTGACAGTTGGTATGAGGTGTTTGTGCTATCATGAACTTTAACATTTACCATGTTGGTCTCCGTCAGAGAATGCCTCACTGTTTTGTGGGAAATCCTAAACCCGCTCCATCCCTGGAAGTGTGAAGTCCTCGTTGCTTTTGCAGCTTTGCTTCCAAAGGTTCAGACGTTCCCGCTCTGCATCAGTCGTGTTTAGACTCGTGATTCAAATTGTAATGCTCAAACACAACGTACACAAACTTAACTCCGACTTCAGTACTTGAAGTTCGTGTCTTGTTAAAAACTCTTTTCTGCCTCGATATTTCTTCGAGCTTTACCCTCTTTGGGTGCTAGCAAACATCTCTCACAAGCATGGGCTCCAACTGCGTCTGCTTGCACACACGTACGCACGTAAATTAAAGCAAACAACAAAATAAAAAGCAACAAAGTTGTATTTTGATTTCTCACAAAAACAAATAAACAAACAACAACAACAAACTTATTTACGTGTGAATTCTAATTTCCCGTTAACCTCACGTGAGTCAGTCAGAGGCAACCAAAGGGTCTGATGTGGCCCAGGGGCTGTAGGCTTTAAACTGTGCCCTAAAAATAAAGTTAATATTAATATTATTACTATTTTAGGAGACAGTTAAGTTAAGCATGGTACAGCTAGACAAAGATATTATTATTAGCAGCATGTGGTTCCAGGTCAGCTTCATGGATGTACGTCTACATGTTTTAGCTGTCTGTTCACACTTGGTGGCATCATTTAAAAAAAGTGGAACAGCTGGTAATTTGGGCTGTTCTCGTTTATTTCAGTGATGTTGTTGGTTCTTTAATGGATCCCCATAATCCCTCCCACTGCCTAAGCCAGTGGTTCTCAAACTTCTTCCATCATGCCCCGCTTCACCAGATGAAGTCTTTTTTACGTGTGAAAATCAATCCGATGTGCAACATTCGTTCACGTCCCACCTGTCATGACTGTGTGCCCCACCAGGGGGCGCACCCCACAGTTTGAGAAACAATGGCCTAAGCTGAGAGCTGTGCAAACGCACACCAAAGGAGAGCCGTCAAACACCCTGTAGCTGTTTAAGAGAGCGAAAAGGTGTTTTGGACCGTCTCATGAGGTTAGCTCTGAGGTTTGTTTGTTTGTTTTTTCTTTCATCATTTTTGTAATTGTATCAGTTAGTTTGATAAGCTGTGACATGATTTTCAGAGCTTCCCTGACATTAGCCAGGATGCTAGCCAGGGTAAATCATGCTTATATCATATAATGATACAAAATATCACATTTTTGCCAAATGAATGTTGCTCGCTGTTTAATGAACTAAACAAGTAAAGTTTTTTCAAATTGTACAGAAGTGAAGAGAAACCAAAGCCTGGCTGGAAAAAGAAAATACGGCAAATCATCAAATAGAAAATAGTTTGAAATGTCACTGTACATTTTCATAAGCTCACTGCTCAACAGTGTCTGAGTTAATGTACAGAAGACATCACTAAAACTGCTGGATGCTGCCCATTTCTGTTCGCACGCTGAGTCCAGATGTGATCAGAACGTTGGGCTTTCATGCAGTCCAAACCATCTTCGGTGATTATCACCATTCCTCCAAACAGGCCGAGGCCATCTTTAAATCTGAAAATCAATAAGTTGGAGTTTGGTGAAAAGAAAATCAGATGTTGACGATGGGTTAGCGCCTTTATTTTAAAGAAAAAATAATATCACTGTGCCTTTGACTGTGCATCACTGTAAGTGCACAAAGATGACAAACAAGAACACTTCATCCCAAAATCAGATTCAACATATCTGCATGAATTACAGAGCACTCAGCTGCTGGCACGATAAACTTGTTTTATAACAATTTTTTTTTTTTATGAGATGCTATTAATTCAAGTTAACATGCTGCTAAAATTCTGGACCTTTAAATTCTTCCAGCCCGAGTCGAGTCCAGTCTTCCTTCATCACCTTTAGGAGGCAAACTCATCATCGATCCGAGGCGAATCAAAACGTGTTGTAACCTCAGCAGCCATCTGCTTCTTGGAAGCTCCTTTTTCATCCGTCAGAGAAGGGAGGAAAAAAAAAAGAAAGAAAGAAAGAAATTTGAGCCTGATGGAACCAGATGGCTCACAAGGTCAGAGCTGTTCAACACGCAGCCTTTTAAAATAAATTAACACGGCGGTTACATACATTACAGTAGCATGCCGAGTCTTTGGAGGCTCACAGGATTGTGATTATTTTGTCAAAATGAATCTAATAAACCACATTAAAGTGGGAAAAATGTTTTTTTCTTTCCTGTTTCTGATATGTATGGAAGATTTCTTGATCACTATAATTAGGAGAACTCTAATGAGGCAATTATAGACAACTGATGAAAACAGTTGATGAGTTGTGCACAAAAAAAGAGTGAATATCTGAAAAAAGCAGCAATAAATGTAAGTTTGAATTGACCCAAGTAATTAAAGGCCATGTAAATACTTACTTCCAAAACAGCTACATTAAATATTAATCATGCAGGTGCTGGCCGCACATTTCCCAGAAGTTGTGGACAAACTTCAGAGAAACAGAAATAGAGAGAGAGTGAGAAAAAACAAAAAAAACAAAGCAGTGTATTAAGACACAAATTTAATTTTAGTGCGAGCAAAATGCCACATCCAGCAGCCAGTTGTTTCACTTTGAGCGTTTCTCCCATCTCAGTGTGCACACTGGCTGCTGTGTGCAGACACAAAGCTGTAATCCACTCTGAAATGCAGCGGCTGAGACGAGAGCTTCGGAAACTGTTTAGGCTCAGATACCTCATTTACACTTGCAGCAGTGCAGCAAATACTTTTGCTGCTAAGGGCAGATAGTGAGCTGCTAGTTCATTGTTAAAGATCTGCCTGAAGACCAGCCGGGGCTGCGGTGGACACAGCTGAGCGGGAGTTTGGTAGCTCAGGAAAAAATTAAATTATGATAGATATTAATATAGATCAGGGGCAGGCTGAAACAATGACTGAGGCTGGAAATTTGTCATCCACCCAGGCACACAGTGTGCTCATGTTATGTGTTACTAACATGATATCAGTGTTTCATTTTGAAATATTATGCATATGGTCAGTGCTGGTATTTGGCTACACCCCTAGCATTTGTCCACAGTGGTCACCTGTGGAAACATTATCCAGGTCACAGACAAAAAACGGGACAAACAGTCAAACCTGCCTGAAGAGTTTTCAGCGCTGCGGGTGCACCAGTGAAACTTCACCAGTCCCATCTGCACGTTTTAAAAAAGGGAGTGAAGATTTTCATTATTATCTTTATATTCAAGCAGCAAAACAAAACTTTGCACATGTTCAGAGAAGTTGATCCAGGCTGTCGTGTTTTAGCTCCTGGCTGGCGCTTATCTTACAGCATTTCTGTGCCTTTGTGCAGCTCATACAGAGCGTGTGTGCTCAGTGATGCTGAGGTTCAAGACACTGGCTTTGTGATGGTAAGGTTAAAGCAAGGGAGGCCAAAATGTCCCTCAGGCTGCTGGAGAATTGTTGTAAATTACAGATTTCCTTAAAAAAATTCTGCTCTTATTTAAGTATTGGTGATTTATCTGTGCGTTAAATTATGTATTGAAACTTGGGCTGTTAAATGTTATGTTATTAAACATTTTCAAAACTGAAATTCTGTTTTAAAAAGATCAGAAAAAATACACCTAATTTGAAAAACAAGTTGATTTCTTTTTTTTTCCCCTTAACAGTTTAAAAATAAATGTCTGCTTCTGAGGAGGAGCAGATTTTTTTCCCCTCAAACATCTCAGAAAGCTTCGGTCCGCCTCCCAGGAACCACAGCTCAAACTCTCTTTGCATAAAGGCCGGATGAGGATGCTGCACATCCTCCTCCTCCTCTGCTGAGTTTTGATGACCGTGATGTCACCTGATGCGCTCTGGACGCATGGCCGGTTTAGACCGGAGTCTGTGTGGGCTCGGCGTGCCAGCTCCACGCAGCAGGAGTGTGGCCGAGGAGAAAGGAGGCGGCCTGGGGGCAGACTCTGTGTCAGCTGATAGTGCATAGGGTGGGCAGGGCCACGGGGAGGGTGGCGTGCCTGGGCGCGAAAGGCTCGCCAAGACCCACACTCTTTTGGCATTTTGGCAAGGGCAAGCGGCGAAATAAAATGATCCAATTTAAGCTGGTTTAGGAGAGCCGGAGAATATTCAAATATTTATTTTTGCAGGGCATTCGGGGAGGCTGTGCTTGCTCCGCGGATCAGCAAGCGAACCAAGTTTTCGCCTATAAGCCCCGACGATGGCAGCACCATCTTGATAGCCAGTTGGCCTCCAGTGGTGGAAAACCGATCTGACGGTGGAGCTGCGGATCCTGCTGCTCTGCTGTCTTCTAAATCCTCCTTCTACTTTCTCATCTTTACCTCCTTTTCATAAATACACTACCTTCTCTTTTCACGTGTCATTTTCAGGCCCTTTATTCCACTCCGGGACTTCTCTCTGTACGCTTATCAGGATAAAACTTTTCTAATTGAAAATCTAATGACACAACACACATTATACAGCCGAACACTGGGAAAATCTTGTTTTTAATTCTGCCTTTATAGGCACAGAGTACTTTGTCCTGTACTTGTAATTCATCCACATGCACTAAAGCCTTTGCTAAACCGTCTCCCGTAAGTACCAAAAAATAATGTCCAGCTCCCGTCTATATTTTCTGTTTGAGACTGACATTGACGGCAGGATCTTTCAAATGATTGCTTTTTAATGCCATTATTGTTATTATGGTTATTATTACTGCTAATGAGGGAAATACAGCCCTGGTTTTCCTCAGCATGAATTTCACCATGGAAATAAATGAGTAAAAAAGCCTTTATTGAATTACACTAAAAGCAATCTCAAATAAATGGGCCTTGAATCTGCCTCCATGAGACGATGCTCGCTATGGTATAATTTCATTGTGCAGGGAATGAGAACAGTGGGGCCAAAGACACAGACAGACCCCTGATATGGAGGCTTCAGTGTGGTATCTTGGTGTGTGTGTGTGTGTGTGTGTGTGTGTGTGTGTGTGTGTGTGTGTGTGTGTGTGTGTGTGTGAGGAGTAAACTAAACATCTTATGCTCCATCCCCGTCTTGTGTGTCATGCAGTTCTCCTTTGAAAGCGGTGAAACAAAGGGTGCGCTCCTGTCGCTGATGCTGCTGACACGCGTCTGTTTATAAACAGAAAATATCGCACAATTATCAAAACCCCGAGCGGTTTCATGCACACAGGGTCAAACAACTTTACAGCGCTCTCAGCATCACCACAGCAAAAAAAAAAAAAAAAAAGGCTTTACATCTGTTCCACACATGCACGTGTGCAGAGCAATAAAAAAAAAAAAAGACCTCATCTTTTTAACTTCTACACTAAAATATGAATTTAGCTTTTATTTTCAGACTCGGTCAGTGTGCCGTCTGAAAACCATGAAATCTGCAGCATTTCTCTCTATTCAGCCCAGTTCAGTGCTATCAACAAGTTACATCAGCAGTCACTCTATTTTCCATATGAGCAGCTGAGGTCTCTTGGGATATTTATTGTGAGCATGTCAATAGACTTTGTTGTGGTTTTAGAGGTCATGACCTCTGCCACATAAACCCTCTATTGTATGCTTGAACACACCGGGTCACTGGAGCAAATGGCTCTAAAATAACACGATTGTCAGTCGAACATATCGGACCGATAATCATGTTTTTATTTTCTGTTTCTTAGTGTTGTTTTTAAAGCAAAGCGACAGTAAGAAAGAGAAAGGGGAAAATGACTGAGTTGAGAGCAGTTCACAGTTAGTGTTCACACACACACACACACGTTTCATAACTTAAATTGAGTGGCTACAAAAACAATAATCAACTAATTTAAGTCATATTAGGGCTATGAGATAACCCTGAGCTTTATGGGCGCAGCTGCTCATTTTGAGTTGCACTGAATAAAACTTTAAGTCCATTTTGTAAATTTTGGCTCTTTAAAGTTTCAGGAAAGATGATTATTGAAGGTATGTAACAACCTGTCAGTGACAAGTCATTAGCCAATGAACAGGCCTTCACAGTGGGTGACATCATCATAGCTACAAGTGTCTTTTTTAGCCTAGCTTGGATTATTTTTTATTTCGTTGAGCTTTTTAAATAAATATTTATTTTCCTGTTACAATAAAACATCAATACTAAGTAGATCCAAGCAGAGCCCCAAATTTAAAGTGGATCATAATCTCATATGATAAATTTTGAATCATGCAGGGAGCTGTTGAGCCTGATGTGCAGACAGTGACTGCATACGCCTGCGCAGGAGTCATGTGGCAGGTGCAGACATTTTTTTTAATCCAGTATGTATGAAAGCTGCTTCATAAGGTAGACTAGTGAACAAACGTTCAGCTCACAGGAGAGAGTAATTTACTCACTGCAGGTACAAACTAGAAACTGGAGTTTGAATACTTGAGGAGTGTTGGGGTTCTTACTCAAAAAATAAGTAATTTATTACATAATTGTTACTTGCTGAAAGTATTTTTTTTTTACGTGTTTAAAATGATGCAGTACGTTAATGAATTACTCACTGGAGAAAAGAATTTGATCCACTACTCGTTACATTTCTTTTTCGTTACAGTGTTCTAAAGAATGCTGTTACATAATTACCAGTTAACAATATAAACCTTACACACCTGTACAAACCTGTATCCTAATGAGGACGCACACACACACACACACACACACACACACACACACACACACACACACACACACACACACACACACACACACACACACACACACACACACACAGACAAAGAAAAGTTGCAAACCACTTCAAAGAGACTTCATGTCAAGGTACAAATGGATGCTACAGTGCTGCGAGCCTGACTGCTCAGCATGCTTTTGTTACCTGTTGAAGGTCCGACTCTGGCTGCAGGGCCGGGATCAGCATAGACTCAACTTTAACATTGCTCTGGCTAGCTCTGTGTTAGCATGCTACCTGTGCAGATGCTTCCAAAGAGCCAAAGTTGTGTTAGCAGTATAATGCAGTGGTTTCTGTCAGTTTGCACTTCATTACGCTCTTGTGCTTTCGTGCAATAAAAATGTGTGTGTGTGTGTGTGTGTATGTGTGGGTGTGTGTGTGTGTGTGTGTGGACAGGAAGAAAAAGGCATGCTTGATGTTTCTTTCCTTTCACCATTTGATCATGCAGATAACTGAAGAACTATTTTAATGTAACAACATAATTGTAACTGTAGTGTTATTACTGAATTTAGTAACACGTTAATTACTACGTTACTGAAAAATGTAGTGTGGTTACAATAATGTGTTACTTTATCAACACTGTACTTGAGGATGCACATCTCATGCTAATCGGATACTTTCGGAGTCGCTGTACACTATTGTTTAAACAGAGACACACTTACATTTGCGCACACAGGCATACCATACATCCATGAACAAACACACACTGAGATGGAGTGACAGAGTTATGCTCCAGTGTTTCAGATTCAGTCAAACCTAATCAGCAGTTGCAGCAGGGAAGTCACATCCACTCACAACCTAAAGTCAAGGTGATTAATTGAAATTATCTGGTGGAAACAGAGAAACAGACAGAGGTCACAATGTCTGCTTAAAAATAGTGGCGCACCAGTCAAACGCTCATGAATGATTCCCTGTTTAGAAGCTAGTTAGGCACGTATGAAAATCCACCCATTTACCCTCTGCTGACTTTAAAACCTCAGAGTTCACATCAATCTACTTATTAACCAACCGTAGATTTGAAATATAAACAGCAGTGAAATTAATATTTACACTGCTGTTGGCATGTCTTACTTAGTGGTGCGTTTTAATCATCAACATGAAAGTTAAGAGTGTAATTAAAAGTGGACGAGAAAGAGAGAGCAGATTTCTCCCATATTGGCTTCTCTTCATTGGCTCCCTGTTAAATCTAGAATAGAATTTAAAATTCTTCTCCTCACATACAAGGTCTTGAATAATCAGGCACCATCTTATCTCAAAGACCTCATAGTACCATATCACCCCAACAGAGCACTTCGCTCTCAGACTGCTGGCTTACTTGTGGTTCCTCGGATACTTAAGAGTAGAATGGGAGGCAGAGCCTTCAGCTTTCAGGCCCCTCTTCTGTGGAACCAGCTCCCAGCTTGGATTCAGGAGACAGACACCCTCTCTATTTTTAAGATTAGGCTTAAAACTTTCCTTTATGATAAAGCTTATAGTTAGGGCTGGATCAGGTGACCCTGAACCCTCCCTTAGTTATGCTGCTATAGGCCTAGGCTGCTGGGGGGGTTCCCATAATGCACTGTTTCTTTTCATTCACCTTATTTACTCTGTTTATACTCCACTCTGTATTTAATCATTAGTTATTATTAATCTCTGTCTTCCCCCCCTCAGCAGATGACCCCCCCTCCCTGAGCCTGGTTCTGCTGGAGGTTTCTTCCTGTTAAAGGGAGTTTTTCCTTCCCACTGTCACCAAGTGCTGCTCATAGGGGGTCGTTGTGACTGTTGGGTTTTCTCTGTGTTATTGGAGGGTCTTTACAATATGAAGCACTTTGAATTGAGTGTTGTGATTTGCAGCTATATAAATAAAGCTGAATTGAATTGAATTAATTCTGTTGCACAGAGTTTTTCTTAAGCATCACCTCTGTCCTGTCCTTCAGGGCCCTTGCTATCTGTGCTGTCAAAACCTGAAGCCTGCAACATTAAATTTAATTTTTACTTTTTTTTTTTTGTTAAATGAAAAGAAAAAAGGTGGACAATCTGCACATGTTGTGATTTGAATTTACATCCATCGAGTTTGTACTAAAAACTGTCAACATACAGAGCTCAGTGACCAGACAGTGATATGCATTAACTCTACATTAAAGCAGGTTTTTAGGCAATATTAGGTTTCCCAGCAAGTCTATTTCTATAAACATTTAATATAAACATGGAGTCAGTCTGCAATGAGTCTGCAACTGAATGGAGTCATGTTTGCAATTACATACAATCTGTTTGCATGAAAACCGCAAATATGTTGCAGATCTGCTGCTGTGTATTATTAAATTCACACTAACTCCTTACACTCACTGTCCAGCCAGGACCTCATAGATTTCAAACAGAAATTCAGAAGTTCCTCCACAAATACTGATGTTGCTGCGACAGGTCGGTGAGCGGTCCAGGATGAACAGCTGGATGACAGCTGGAATCGCTTTTGTTTGATTTTAAGCACAAGCAAAATGAACTTGTGTCTTGAAACCTTCAACACATTTTATGGCGCCGGCGTGTTTCTGTGGCGCCTCTTCTGCCGACCATTAGGAGATAATTAGAGTAAACCAACTGTGAGTGTGAACCGATTCACAACGTTTTGAATAGGAGATTCATTTCAGTGCAAAGAGAGGAAGATATATTGGATATGTAAGTGTGCAAGTATGTACTAGACATGCTAGAACTCACCTAAAAAAAGACTTGAATAAAACTTTTTCTACTGGAAGGAAACAATCATATTATCATATTCTTTATTGGTTTGAAGAAGATCACATAAAAATGACTCTGGACATATTCAGGCCCAGTCTGGGCTATTTTGGTATCTGTAGCCCAGCTAAATAAGAGGCAAATGTTTTTTGGGTCAGATGTGGCTCAAATGTCCCAACACATTTAAAACCACACCAGGTGGATCTGTGGCTGTGTAAAAGAGACTGCTGTGGTTGTGCGTTGGTCCAGTGTCAGATGTGTGGGTTACCCTGGTTTGTGCTGTTGTTGGTCCTTCAGCCTGTGGCATGCAAACAGCTTCTTTGTCGTGAAGTGAAACTGAATGTTAAAACAATGACAGCTGCGCCACAGCCCCTTCCTCTCCCCTTCGTGCTGAACGTGGCCGGCACTCCTCTTCATGCTCAACTTCTCGAAGTAAAACAGTCTCCCTGAGCAGCATTCAGCTTTGCACTGTTAGCGTTTT